>NC_081555.1:149631004-149638504 GCF_963082655.1 Stomoxys calcitrans | reverse complement strand
CGTGTGCCTTGTGCCTTGTGCCACTTTCTCCCTTATATTTATGCCATGGAACACACAATTTATCCACCTGGTATGGTTTATGCAGTCTCTAAGGACCGGGTCCATCCGATACTGGTCTAAGGATTGAAGCAGTATATCGGTCCGCATATTGTTGAGCTCCGTCCAACTTAACGCACCGTTACGTGTTTTCGTTGAAAAAATCGTTTGACAATTGTAATTCATCTACTATTTCTTTATTTCCCAAAGCAAAAGCAGTATCATCTCCACTCGAATTCAAATTATTTTCCCCATTCCAACACCCATTTCCCTGCGTTTACCATGTAGTTTTGACTCATGCCCCTAATTTTATGTTTCATGTTAGATGTGCGAATATTCCCTGCATGTGCATGGAAATGTTTATGTATTGGTCATCGTAAATTACTCAAAGTGCGACATATATAAAATGTCGCCACTATATTTTTACAACTACCAGAACAGTACCACCAATTGCAGCACCACATCCATTTGTCCTCCGACGACAACTACAATGACAGCTAGAACATTTGCATACTACGAGTACAATTGAAACAATGAACTCGAAGTAAATAAAATTAGGAAAAAAAAAACACTGGAGTAAAACTGAAGTTTAAATAAACTATAAAACTACTAACATGAATAGAAAGATAGTAACATACATATATCAGGGGAAAAAAGAGTGAAAAAAAAAGTCTTATAAAGGATTGGGTTAAGTTAAAGATGCAGCCTGAAATTAAACTCATTAGGCATTTTTGTCCATTGTGACAGCAGAGTAGCGTCACACCAAAGCCTTAGGTGGCAATCGAACCCACAACCCCTGCACTGGTAATGCCAGCTCGCCTTGTAATTGGTTACCGAGGTGCAAAACAGGGCTGTGATAAATTAAGTGTAGTCATTTAAAGATGTACGAGTGAGAGAACCCTTCCGTACTCTGGTGCGCATAAGTGATGCAATCATGCAAAAACAATGATCATACGCTCCCCCATACTCCTACTAGTAAAACAAATATTCGAACGAAAACCTTCATAACACTGTCTTATGTAAGTCCAATTTTTCAACAACTGTGTGTAGATGTTTATGTGAAGGAAAATGAAAAGAAGGCACGTTCGAAAGGTTTATATCGTAGGGTAACTTAAAAAGAGGATCAATTGAAAATTCTGTTTGTAAACGGTTTATGATTACTTGCAATCCTTCCATTTTAAATATGCAGTCGAAAATCTCTGTAACGTAGAAGTAGGCAACCGACGAAATACTACGCTGTAGAGGAACATCGTTATAACCAAACCAGTAAGGAAAGGCAAAAGTACGGCGGTGTCGACTATATAATACCCTACACCACCTAATGCATGTAGTACCATTTATATGTAGAACTTATCTCGAAATCTAGTCAGACTTTAATTTGGATACCAATTGAAAAAGCAATTTGGGACCTTGAATGATTTTCCTACCATAGGACAAAAGATTTGGATTTCCACATCTTTAATATCGGCCTTATCGGATAAAAGATTATATGAGAGTTATATCGAAACCTGTGCCAATTTTAATGACACATACGGGGACGTCAAATAGAGCATCTCACGCCCTAGATTGTAGAGATGTGACCAAAATTGTGGTTTTTACTGCCTTAAAAGTCCATATCGGATGAAATGTACACATTAGAGCAATATCTAAATTAGGACTGATTTTAATGAAATTTTGCGCACATATTGGATCGTCAATTTAACATCTCATGTAAAATAGAGCGAAAATTATGGATTCTACAGCCTTAAAAGGCCATATCGGATGAAAGATGTATATGGTAGCTATATCTAAATGTAATCCGATTTTTATGAAATTTTGCACACATATGAAGACGTCAAATAAAATACCTCATGCAAAATTTTGTAAAGATCGGACCAAAATTGTGGCTTCTACAGCTTTAATAGTTCAAATCGGATGAAAGATATATATGGGAGCTATATCCAAATCTGAACCGATTTTTATGAAATTTTCCAGATATATTATGTGCAGTAACAAAACAGTCCGTGGCAAATTTTGGGCAGATCGGTTGAAAATTTTAGCTTCTACGACCATTTAAGTGCAAAACGAGCGATACATATATATGGGAGCTATAACTAAATCTAGACCGATTTTTATGAAATTTTGCACACACATGGAGACATCAAATGAAAGACCCCATGCCAAATTTTGTAAAGATCGGTAAAGAATTGTGGCTTCTACAGCCTTAAAGGGCCATATCGGATGAAAGATATATATGGGAGCCATATCTAAATCAGAACGGATTTTTTTCGAAATCAATAGCGTTTGTCCTCGGGCCAAAAATGTGATATGTGCAAAATTTCGTGACAATCGGAAAACAAATACGACATGCACTTTGATTACAAGAATACATGGACTCACAGACGGACAAACGGACAGACGGACATGGCTAAATCGAATCAGAAAGTGATTCTGGGTTGATCGGTACTTATCAATGGGTCTAGCTCTACTCCTTCTTAGCGTTGCATGCAAATTCACAAATTGCGGCTTTTGAGGCTCAAGAAGTCAAAATGGGAGATCGGTTTATGTGAGAGCTATATCAGGTTATAGAGAGATTCGGACCGTAGTTAGCACATTTGTTGGAAGTCATAACAAAACATCACAAATGAAAAATTTCAGCCATATCAGCGGCTTCTAGAGGCTCAAGATATCAAATTGGGAGATCGGTTTATATGGGAGCTATATCAGGTTATACATCGATTTGAACTGCACTTGGCATTGTTGGTGGAAGACATAGCAGAGCACTACATGTTTTTTCAGCCAAGTTGGACGAAAATTGGGGCTTCCAGGGGCTCAAGAAGTCAAACTGGGCGATTGGTTTATATGGGTTTATATATGGGTATGGGTTTATTTACCGTCGTGGTTGTTATTGCCCTTATGGTAATGTAATTGTCTGTAAAGATATTTATACTCGACGTACTCGCGTTAGTACCACACCACCTTAGGCATTGCGTGATCTTCTGGATCTCTGCCTGCAGGACCCTATTATGGTTAGACAGTCTAAAACAGATTTCAGTCCCTGGATTCTCAACGTAGACCTCAGGCCCACTCTGTCCTCCAGCTTTGATCCATCCGTGTAACATGATCTTCTAGACGGCAATACTAGGATTCTGTAGATCCAAGACTGTGCCGATGGCAGCAGTGCCTCGCACATGACCTCAAGTGTTATCTCAGGTATTCGATCGGAAACCTTTTCCCTTCCTTCTAGGTTTCCTATCGTCACTTCGATTATACTGCGATGGTATGAGCTGCTCTCATTCTCAATCTATTCTCCCATCGCCTTAAGTCTCATAGCCCCAGTGTCTGCCTCACATTTAATCTGTATATCAATGGGTTTGATATCTAGAATAGTCTATAGTGCCCTAGTGGGCGTGATCCTCATCGCTCCGCCTATTTCGCTTTTGCGCTTTTTCTCCATAGCAAAATTGCAAATTTTGTCCTTGAACATACCACTAGAGAACAGGGGCGAACTTCTCACATATCAAAGAGTGCAGTCCGATTCAAGTTAAAGCTCAATGATAAGGAGCCTCCTTTATAAAACCGAGTTCGAACGGCGTGCCGCAGTGCGACACTTCTTGGGAGAGAAAATTTACATGGCATAGTACCTCATAAATGTTGCCAGAATTAGGAGGGGAAAATCACCGCTGCGCATTTATTTTGTGATAGTCTCGCCAGGATTCGAACCCATGAGTTCAGCGTCATAGATGGACATGCTAACCTCTGCGCTACGGTGGCCTCCATGGCAGTCCACCAAACTAAAGGGGCGTAAATAAGTATTGGTCTAATCACGCTTCTGTAGAGCCAGTGAACTATCCTCAGTTTCAGGCCCCATTTCGGGGCTGCCTACGGGCAGTCTACATAGTGCCCAATAGCTGTGGGCCTTCTCAGTACGCTCCTGAATGTGGCACTTCCAATGAAGTTTTCTATCCAAAATCACTCCTGATAGTGTTGAGGAAACGTGGTGCGTCAAATTGGCCACCTTCTTGGTTATCAGGCAGATTTCAGTCTTCTCTGGGTTTACATTGAGACCCCTAGGTCTAACCCAGTCATACGCCATATGCAAGCCCCTTTCGGCCCTTCTGCATAGCTGGTTAAGATCCTTATCTCTTAGAAGTATTATAATATCGTCTGCATAGAAGACGGTTTGAAGTCCCTTCTCAGTCAGCATCCGTAACAGGTCAAGTATGGTGGTCACCCAAAGGAGGGGCAATAAAATGCCCCCATGTGGCGTGCCATGTGCCACTTTCTACCTCATATTTATGCCATGGAACCTGCAATTTATCCACCTGTTGCTGGATATGGTTTATCCAGTCTCTAAGGACTTGGTCCACCCGGTGCTGGTTTAAGGATTGGATCAATGTTGGTATGTTTTGATGGTTTTTTCTTCTTTGGCCAGGGTATGATTCGTGGACTGCTCGCGGTGTAAAGCTTGATCTGCTCTACAGCATGTAGACCCATTGAAACCATCCCAAGCTATCACGCGAGCTGTGTGTAGGTTAAGATGATATGACCCTCAGAGCCGTTGGTCTTGGTAACGAGAGAAGGTATTTCTCCCTGAATTTTGTCTACAATATTTGGCTTCTTTAATCCACACAAACAGTCTAGCCGGATTTGTAGGCATTTGATGGATCTCTTGGTCGTTACCAACTGCAAATTTGCCCATGAACTTTCCACTAAAGAACAGGGGCATACTTCTCATATATCAATGAGTGCTGTCGGATCCAAGTTAAAGCTCAATGATAGGTGGCCTCTTTTTTATGGCCGATTCCCACCAGAGGCCTTGGTCTCCCGCTACTGTGGTATCACAATGGACTTGAATTTGTCTAAGTGAGTCTATAAAGGACTGCCACTTTTACCTAAACTCCGATATGAAACAATCTCTTCCAAAATTCGCAGTCGTTATGACCTATTGACATTGTCGTCAATATCTTTTATGCTTGGGTAAACCAAAGCATCTTTCTCAAATCTTCCCCTTAGGGTTCTTTGATTTGGAATTCTCTCCTTTGGCAAATTCATTTCTCTAAATTTCAAAATTTGGCATAGTTTCGATATTTACATCACAACAATGCGAAAACTTATCAAACAATTGAAATCGCTATTAGCAAAGATGATTTGACAATTTATGGACATTCTTTTTTTTTTTTCGTTCTACAATTTTCAGCCAAACATATTTTCATCACACGAGAGATGACCCAAATATTCTCGAACCATTATCAAAAACCATTATTTTGCTTAACAACATTTGGCTGTTCTATGAAATTTGTTTGGTGTTGTTATAATTTGCATTTTTTGGGGAAATTTGTGCAAATGTGTGTGTGTGTGTGTGTATGGGAATGAGAGTGCGAATGTGATTGTGAGCGCTTTCTGAATGAATGAATTTGGAAAATTTATTCAATTTAAATTCCCATCAATCTTGTGAATGAAGTGTAGCCATGCTTATGTGTGTGTGTGTGTGTGTGTGTGGTGTTAATGCATGCATGTGATAAGTGTTGTTTCATTTCCAACCACCACTTCACACACACACTAGCACTGCGTTAGAAGCATGTTTTTTTGGAAAATGTGTAACAATGAAACAACGCAAAAACGCATTTATTTTATTTGGCGCAATGCTGAAGTAGTAGTGGTAGTAGAAGTTGTTGCTGTTGTTGTTGTTCAAATACTTGTATTCCAATGACATTTTCCAAATTCTATTTGCCCCCAGCGTTTGTTTTATTTTCCATGTTGTCTCTCTCTCTCTCTTTCTTTGCTCCTCTTCCCATCCAATGCTACAGCCCAAGAATAGGAAAAACGTAAAAATATTTGAAATTGTTGTGCATACAAAAAAAGCGTAAAATTAGAAAATAAAATTTTTGTTCATATAGTTTAAGCACTTGAATCATTTGCTAAAAATGACTATTTTGCTGTATCTGTATTGGTGCTTAAATTTTAAGTTTGACTGCTGGTGAGATGTGGTCCCAGAACTTTGGCTATAATGACCTACATGATCTTGAGGGAACCCCATTTCGTGCCATGAATGCCAACCAAAACAAAAGTTGGACCCAAAATACAAAAGTAAGGCACACAAACCGAAAGGAAAAACTCCAGTTGAAATGAAAAATAATTCCAGTTCCATTGTTTACCTGCATTGTTGTGCAGCAGGCCAATATATTCCCCAAAAGCCCTGAACAATAGAAATGAATTTGTTTTCTTTCAACGCTCAAATTATAAGGGTGTACTCAGGGAGTGGTAAAAACAAGTAAGCACGTGTTAAATTCGCCCGGGCCGGCCATGGATTCTGCACATAATTGACACAAAATGATATTTGCTGAAAGGCATAATTTCACTCTGCGTACCAAATTTCTGCCAAACTAGCCAAAACTGAAAGCTAATAGGAACCGAAATGCAAAATTGTGGCTTCCGGGGGATCCAAACGTGAACTCGGAAGATCAGTTTATATGGGAGTTACAGGCTAAAGATCGATTTGAACCGTACTAGGCACAGTTGTTGGGAGTCTTAACAGAAGACCACGTGCAGAAAAAAATTCAAAAATCTCAAAAATTCCTTCTGAAATTTTCTGTTTCGGAAAATAATTTGAAGGCATGTTCCTTTTGGAAAATGTCTAGTCGAAATTTTGCCTTTTAAAAATTATTTGAGCTGGGAAGGGGGCGGATTACCGGATTTTTACCGGATTTTTACTAATAATGGGTAATATTTTTAAATCCATTGGGATATTGGGGTATACTTATCTAGTCATTCCGTTTGTAACACATCGAAATATTGATCTGCGACTTCCTAATGTAAATGCATTCTAGATCGTCTCGATATTCTGAGTCCGTTCCGTATGTTGAAACCACGATGACGGTTGAACGCGTAAAGCTAGTCGCTTAAAATTTTGCCCAGGCACTTACTATTGATGTAAGTCTGTGGGGATTGCAAATTGGCTATATCGGTTCAGATCTGGACATAGCCCTCACATAAACCGATTCCCCGATTTGATTTTCGAGCTCTTAGAAGCCTCAATTTTCATCCTATTTGGCTGAAATTTGGAACATGAGTTATGATTTCCACCATTCATGCCAAGTATGATCTAAATCGAACTATAGAAACCGATCCCCAGATTTGGCTTCTTCAGACCTTAAAAATTTTGAACAAGAATTTGAGTTACGACTTCCAACTTCCATGCCAAGTATGACCCGAATTGGTCATAAACTGATATAGCCACCATATAAATCGATCCCCGGATTTGACTTCTTCAGACCTTAGAAGCCACAATTTTCATTCGATTTGGCTGAAATATGGAAGAAAGTTGAGTATGATCTGAATCGGTCTATAAACAGATACAGCCCCCATATAAATCTATCCTCCGATTTGACTTCTTGAGCCTCTAGAAGCCACAATTTCCTCCCATTTGGCTGAAATTTGTAACAAAGACTAAAGTTATGACATCCAATATCCACGCCGAGCATG
>NC_081555.1:149623504-149628504 GCF_963082655.1 Stomoxys calcitrans | reverse complement strand
CTTGTTTTTCTTCCCATTTATTCCCGTACACCCTATTCTAAGTTAGTGCTGGGCACCTGAAATAAGCTTTACCAGTGTTATGCATTGTTTGTTCCTTCTTTCAGGCTACTTCCAGAGTTATGCTTGGTGACCAAAGGTGACACTATGAGCCAAGTTCATTGTTAGCCTTTGTGTCCAGTGTCCAACCAGTGTGTTGTGTGTTATTTTGTCCCGCTTATTCTCCAACTTCTCAATGCCTTTGTATTGTTGTGGGTATTGTAATGCATTGTTCCTTTGTTTCAGCTTGTTTGGGTCAAAATATTCATTGAATGGAGAAACCCGAATTTGGTGCATGTTTTATAAACGACGTTTGGGTTTGTGTGTTTGAGTTGCACTTGAATTGAAGGCGCCTTTGCACATGAAAGTAAAATAGGAGTAAATATGGGAAATATCGATCGAATTAGCAGTGCCCGGTTTATGGCCTGTTAATAAAAGGATGTTGCCTTGTTATGTGGTCTTTAAATTTTCAAGATGTAATTGGGTTAATTGATTAAATTTGTGGGAATAAAGGAGTAGTGATAGACATTGGGTTTCTTATGCCACTGTAAACTTCATTCTGCTGGTTCAGAAGAAATGAGTCTCATGTTTAAAAGTAGACTAATAACTTTGAATTGAGTTTAGTGGGGCTATTGACATATAACCAAACAAAGAGTTGAACTATGATATATACACAAAATATCTGCCGTTTTTTATACCCTCCACCATAGGATGGGGGAATACTTATTTCGTCATTCTGTTTGTAACACCTCGAAATATGCGTCTGAGACCCCATAGAGTATATATATATATTCTTGATCCTCATGTCGTTCAAAGTCGATCTAGCCATGTCCGTCCGTCTGTCTGTCGAAAGCACGCTAACTTTCGAAGGAGTAAAGTTAGCCGCTTGAAATTTGGCACAAATACTTTTTATTAGTATAGGTCAGTTGGGTTTGTAAATGGGCCATGGACCGACCATGTTTTGATATAGCTGCCATATAAACCGATCTTGGGTCTCGACTTCTTGAGCCTATAGAGGGCGCAATTCTCGTTTGAGTGAAATTTTGCACGTGGTGTTTTGGTATCACTTCCAACAACTGCTTTAAGTATGGTTCAAATTGGTCCATGTTTTGATAGCCCACCAAGCGGACATATTGATTGAATTTTTAATGCAGTTTTCAACAGACAACACTCAGTTTTCTGCTTGGTCAATTCTCTTCTCTTGTAATCTAAAATCTTTCTTTCCTTATGTGTTTTATTGTTTGTGAATTTTCCAGACTTGTAGGGCTCCTCTGTTGGTCAAGACAAATTCAACAGTCTGACTCTTGCTTTGTAACAGATTTTGTTTTCATTCATTGTTTGTTTGCTTTCCATTTGCATAAAAGCTTTTCAGTGAATTGTTTTTCTAAACAGAAAGATTTAAGGTGTAGTTGGTGGATATTGATATGGCGTAGTTGAACATTCATGTAGTTTAGATGATGATTTACAATCCCATATTTGGCAAGGTAGCTGGTGGTACTGGACTTTAATCATAAAGAGAAGGAATTTTTAAGAAAGCACCTAACTACAGCTAGGGTTGATCAAATTGACCACATTTATAACGTTGTGCATGTATTTGTTTGCAACGCTTTGAAGGATTAGTATACAAACCGGTTAATAATCACTTCCTAATTCGAATAAACCATAACCTATGTCTGTCTATGGATTCTTCTGATCAAAGTACGGGTCGCTTTTGTTGTCCGACTGTTACAAAATTTTGTCTAAACACTTGTTTGGCCCAAAGATGCCAAGATGCAAAGATGATTTTGGGAAAAAATCGGTTCAGACCAATATATAGCTCTCGTCATTCATCCTTTGTCGCCAGCATTAGGATAACCACCATAGATAATTTTTTTAATCCCAGGTGTTCAGCGTCATAAGCGGACATTCTAAACTCTGCGCTACTTCGGCCTTCACGTAGTGATTCTGGTTTAAACAATTTTGTGCATCGTTCTTTCGCTACAAAACCCTACTCTTTAATTTACATAGGGACTATTACATTTTTCATATTTTTATACCCACCACCGAAGGATAGGGGTATTTTCATTTTGTCATTCCGTTTGCAACACATCGAAATATCCATTTCCGACCCTATAAAGTATATATATTCTTGATCAGCGTAAAAATCTAAGACGATCTAGCCATGTCCGTCCGTCTGTCCGTCTGTCTGTTGAAATCACGCTACAGTCTTTAAAAATAGAGATATTGAGCTGAAATTTTGCACATATTCTTTTTTTGTCCATAAGCAGGTTAAGTTCGAAGATGGGCTATATCGGACTATATCTTGATATAGCCCCCATATAGACCGATCCGCCGATTTAGGGTCTTGGTCCAATAAAAGTCACATTTATTATCCCATTTTGCTGAAATTTGGGACAGTGAGTTGTGTTAGGCCCTTCGATATCTTTCGTTAATGTGGCCCAGATCGGTCCAGATTTGGATATAGCTGCCATATAGACCGATCCTCCGATTTAGGGTTTAAGGCCCATAAAAGCCACATTTATGGTCCGATTTCGCTGAAATTTGGGACAGTGAGTTGTCTTAGGCCCTTTGATATGTTTCTTTAATTTGGTCCAGATCGGTTTAGATTTGGATATAGCTGCCATATAGACCGATCCTCCGGTTTAGGGTCTTAGGCCCATAAAAGCCACATTTATTATCCGATTTTGATGAAATTCGGGGCAGTGAATTATGTAAGGCCCATCGACATCCTTCGATAATTTGGCTCAGATCGGTCCAGATTTGGATATAGCTGCCATATAAATCGATCCTCCGATTTATGGTGTAAGGCCCATAAAAGCCACATTCATTATCCGATTTTGCTGAAATTTGGGACAGTGAGATGTGTTAGGCCCTTTGACATATTTCTTCAATTTGGTCCTGATCGGATCAGTTTTGGATATAGCTGCCATATAGACCGATCCTCTGATTAAGGGTCTTAGGCCCATAAAAGCCACATTTATTATCCGATTTTACTGAAATTTGTGACAGTGAGTTGTGTTAGGCCCTTTAACATCCTTCGTCAATTTGGCCCTGATCGGATCAGATTTATATAGCTGTCATATAGACCGATCCCTGGATTTAAGATTTTGATCCCATAAAATGCGCATTTATTGTCCGATGTCGCCGAAATTTGGGACAGTGAGTTAAGTTTAGTCCCTTGACATACTTCTGCAATATGGCACCGATCGGTTCAGGTTTGGATATAGCTACCAAATATAGATTCATTTGCATACATTTGTACCATACTTCATGGTTGTGGGTTCCCAAGATTCAGCCTGGCTGAACTTAACACATTGTTACTTGTTCATTCTACTGCATAACCAGTTTCTTTAAGCCTAATATTCGTGCTTTAATTTCCTCTGCTCTTCATTTCATTGCTGGTTTTTAATGTCAAACCGAAATTTATTTTGTATTTTATGGCATTTTATCGCATACTTAAAATTCTTACTCTTCTACCCGTAGTCTTTACGAAACCATCGACACTAAAATATTCAATTTAAAATAATTTATTATTTACAATGCCACTACCACACACACACACACACAGCCAACATAAAACGAGCAAGTGGGGCTACGGCAAAAATTTTCTGCATATAAAAATTAAATATGACCGCAAACGAAACTGAAGTTACTCAAGCCGAGAAACCAACGCCATATACGAGACCGTCGTCATGCGTCTGTGAAAGCCAAAGGTGGCTAAAGGGTGGAAAAGCGTGGCGTTAATGTAGAAATTAAAAAAAAGAGAAATTAAGTTCACATTCACACACAAGCACGGAAGCGCGTAAATGCATGTAATAACCTAACAATGTTAACACATTGTGTTGTGCTTATGTATGGGAATAAGAGAAAGATCCTCTTTGCTTGGCTACTTGAAAGTGACTGTGTCTTGTGTGTATGTGTGTGTGTGTGTGTGTGTGTGTGAGTTGGTAGTGAAAGGCATATAAATCTTGCAAAGCGCTAAAGGAATTTAATTTTCCAAAATAAAATTGCCAAATGCGAAAAAAAAGAATAACTCTCGTTGCCGCTGCCATTTTTAATTTTTCTTTGCTACTTTTGGGATGCCTTACTAAATTTGATGGAATGCATGTTGGGTTATGCGAGCGATAGGTAACAGGCAAATCACAAATCTTGGTGAAATATCGAACTGATCTCCATCATCACTATGTAGGTTAGGTAGGTTTAGGTTGAATAGAGGATATTAATACGCCCCAAGCCACTATGGGGAGGCCACCGTAGCGCAGATGTTAGCATGTCCGCCTATGACGCTGAACGCCTGGGTTCGAATCCTGGCAAGACTATCAGAAAATAAATGTTCAGCCGTGGTTTTCCCCTCCTAATGCTGGCAACATTTGTGAGGTACTATGCCACGTAAAGTTCTCTCCAAAGAGGTGTAGCACTGCGGCACGCCGTTCGGCTATAATTGGACTCGGCTATAAAAAGGACTCCTTTATATGTGAAAAATTTGCCCCTGTTCCTTGGTGGAATGTTAATGAGCAAATTTTGCATGCCACTATGGACATATACCTAAGTCAGTAAACGGCTTGTTGTGCGCTCTAAATACTAATAAGCAAAAGCGTGCTAAGCTCGTCCGGGCTGTATCTTGGGATTATGGATTCTGCTAAAACATGGGAGCTATATCTGGCTAAAGACCGATTTGAACGGTACTTTGTACAATTGTTGAGAGTCATAACAGAACACTATGTGCAAAATTTCAGCCAAATCGGTTAAAAATGGCGGCTTCCAGGGGCTCAAGAAGTCAAATCGAGAGATCGGTTTATATGGGAGCTATGTTAGGTTACAGACCGATTTATACCGTACTTGGCATACTTGTTGCAAGTCATAACAAAACACTATGTGCAAAATTTCAGCCAAATCGGATGAAAGTTGAAGCTTCCAGGGGCTCATGAAGTCAATATGGGAGATCGGTTTATATGGCAGCTATA
>NC_081555.1:149501004-149618504 GCF_963082655.1 Stomoxys calcitrans | reverse complement strand
TCGAATTTGTCAGAGTTCTTTGACCGATATCTCTTTACAGACAAACAAAGGATCATGTAAAAAAATTGCTATACTATACCAAGTTATGAACCGATTGGGGCCACACTTGGATTGCCTGTTGGAGACCAAAATGGAAGTAATTGTGCAAAAATTTAGCCAAATTGGATAAGAATTGAGCCCTATGGTGGATAAGAAGTCAGGATCCGAAATCGGTTTATATAAGAGCTTTATGATGTTATGAACCGATTTGAGTTGATACTTGGCACAGTTGTTGACGAACAAACCGAAACATTTCGTGCAAAATTTCAGCCTAATTGGATAATAATTGCGCCCTCTAGCGGCGCAAGAAATAAAAGTTCGAGATCGGTTTATATTGGAGCTATATCAGGCAATGAACCGAAGTATACAAATATTTGAATATCTGACATCTAGCCATGTGCGTCTGTTCGTTTGTCGAAATCACTATGGCGTTCGAACGAATTAAGATATTCGTTTGAAATTTTGCATAGATACTTCTGATCGGTGTACGTCGTTGGGGATTGCAGATTTGAATGTAAATGCAAAATTTGCCCATGAACATTCCATTAAGGAACGGGGGCAAACTTCTCACATATCAATGAGGGCAGTCCGATTCAAGTTTAAGCTCAATGATAATGGGTCTCCTTTTTATAGCCGAGTTCGAACGCGTGCCGCAGTGCAACACCTCTTTGGAGAGAAGTTTTACATGGCATAGTACCTCACAAATGTTGCCAGCATTAGGAGGGGAAAACCACCGCTGAAAATTTTTTCTGATGGTCTCGCCAGGATTCGAACCCAGGCGTCATAGGCGGGCATGCAAACCTATGCGCTACGGTGGCAGATTTGGATGTAGCCAACATATAAACCGATCGCCAGATTTGATTACTGGAGCCCCCAGAAACCTTAACTTCCATCTATTCATTTGACTGAAACTTAGCAAAAAAACTTCTGGTATAGCTTTTAAGGGCCTTGCCAATTCTGATTCAAATTGGCCTCAATATCCGTAAATTGGTCTATTCATCCGTGATTCGTGCTTAGTATGAGCCGAATCGGTACATTCAATGATATAGCCCCCATATACACCGATTCCCGGATTTAAATTATTGTGCTCCAAGAAGCCTCAATTTTCAACTGTGCCAAGTATGATCAGAGTCGGTCTATATACAGTTTTAAATTTCGGTATCCAGCTATGACTTCTTAAGACCTTAGAAGCTGCATTAAAACCTGAATTGATTGTTGCAGATTTGGGTCAGTAAATATTTAGCAGAATCCATTTTGGTGGGTAACCAATATTCGTCCCGGGCGGACTAAGCATGTTTTTACCTGTTTCCAATCCGAAGCCTGCTACCGGTCCATAGTGGCCGGTCCGGAGGCCCCCGCCTGGCGAGAACATCCGAAAACAAGTAAAAGCGGGCTAAGTTCGGCCTGGCCGAATCTTATACACCCTCCACCATGGATCGCATTTGCCGAGTTCTTTTCCCGGTATTTATTTTTAGGTCAACAAAGGATAAAAGAAAATAAAGGATAATGCTATTGGAGCTTTATCAAGTAATGGTCCGATTCGGACTGAATGTTGAAGACCACAGTAGAAGTCATTGTGGTAAATTTCAGCCAATTCGAATAAAAATTGCGTCCGTTACCAGCTGAAGAAGTAATTCATTCAAATCGTATAATAATTGCGTCATCTAGTGGCTCAAGAAGTCAAAATTCAAGATCGATTCATATGGCAAAATTTGCAAAATTTCAGCCAAATCGGATAATAATGTCGAGTCTTAGAGGCTCAAGAAATCAACGCCCCCGATCGGTTTATATGGCAGCTATATCAGGTTATTGACCGATTTGAACTATCTTTACCACAGTTGTTGAAAATCACAACACAATACCACATGCAAAATTTCAGCCAAATCGGATAATAATTGCGCCCTGTAGAGGCTGAAGAAGTCTAGATCCCATATCGGTTTATGTGGCAGCTATATCAGGTTATGGACAGTTAGCGGACAGACAGGCGGACGGACAGACTGACGGACGGACAGACGGACGGAAGAATGGACGGAAGGACGGACGGACGGACGGACGGACAGTCGGACTGACGGACGGACAGACGGACGGAAGAATGGACGGAAGGACGGACGGACGGACGGACAGTCGGACTGACGGACGGACGGAAGGACAGACAGACGGACGTAGGGACGGATAGACGGAAGGACGGACAGACGAATGAACGGACGGACGGACGGATGGACAGACGGACGGACAGACAGACGGACGAACTGGCGGACGTACTGACAGGCGTACGGACAGGCGTACGGACGAACAGACGGACGGACGGACAGACGGACGGACGTAGGGACGGATAGACGGAAGGATGGTCATACGAATGAACGGACGGACAGACGGACAGACGGAAGGACAGACAGACGGACAGACAGACGGACAGACAGACGGACAGACAGACGGACAGACAGACGGACAGACAGACGGACAGACAGACGGACAGACGGACGGACAGACGGACGGACAGACGGACGGACAGACGAACGGACGGACAGACGGACAGACGGACAGACGGACGGACAGACGGACGGACAGACGGACGGACAGACGGACGGACAGACGGACGGACAGACGGACAGACGGACGGACGGATGGACAGACGAACGGACTGACGGCCGGACAGACGGACGGACAGACGGACGGACAGACGGACAGATGGACGGACGAACAGATGGACGGACGGACAGATGGACGGACGGACAGATGGGCGGACAGACGGAGGGATAGACGGACGGACGGACAGACGGACGGACAGACGGAAGGATGGACGGACATGGCTTGATCGACTTAAAATATTATGACGAATATTTCGAGTAGTTACAAACAGAATGAGAAAATTTGTATGCCCCCATCCTATGGTGGAGGGTGTAAAAATGTCAGCTATGGTTAACTCCTTCTAATTCTGGCGACATTGGCGAAAAACTTTACCATATAAAAACTTGTTCCCAAAGAGGTGTGGCAGAGGGGCTCACCACTCGTACTTGGCTATAAAGAAGATGTCCTTTATGATTAAACTTGAATCGAATAGCATTTTTTTATATCTGAGAAGTTTGCCCCTGTTCATTAAAGGAATTTGCAGTTTTGTACACTACTGGTCGAATACCATCATCATTTTGGCAGACCCACAGACATTCTGGTCCACTTATATTAGCATGGTTGGATAATCAATAACATAAAATATGTAGTCGCAAATTAATAGTTCAGGTATTGCAAATGGAACCACGTGAGTTGAGTTAGAGATACGATGTTCCCCAACCCTTAAACTTTGTTGGGTAACTTTTTCGAAAAGAAAATCAAAGGACAAACTTAAAGAGATGTTTAAAGCATTAAATTTTATGACACGTTAGCATCACCTTCGCATACCACTATCATACTAAAAAGCAGGCTACAAGAAAAATTTAATAAGAAAAAAGCAACAACAACAATAAACGGTAACCTTCATGACCAACGATGCAATTGAAGCAAGGAAAGTTTTTCGTCTTGGTGAAAATTGTGCTGCATCAAAAGCAAACACTGATAAAGGAGCTTCATGGACTTTTTATGGCATTTGGTAGCTCGTTTTTGTATTTCTTTGTTCTTCGTTCCTTTCTCTTTGCACTTTTAAGGTTCAGAATGCATTTTATTGATTTTGCAGTTTTTTGTCGGTGTTGGCGTTTCAAAGGGGGAAAAAGTACAAAATACCAATAAGGCTACGGCTAGCAAAACTCTATGCCAAGTTTTTCGTTGTTTTTTTTTTCTCTTCTTTTTTTTTGCTGTAGAAAAATGTTTGTTGTAGAAAGTTTCCCCTTTGAGATATATTTTTTTTTGTTGAGCTAACTTCTTTTTGTGGTTGGCTTGGCGGGTTTTCTTTTTTTGCCTAAAATTTTGGTAATTAAAAATATTCTTCACATACACAAATTAGCTCGTTTCATTCATAGCTCACACTGCCTCTCCGCGTCACGCAAACTCAAACAATAGAGTTTGGTGGAAGTTGCATTGCCAACATTCACCAAGACAAAGACATACAAAGTGTTCGTTCCGAAATGGGATAATAAAATTATATTCATACCCCCGACAAAGTTTTCTTAAAATGAAGTTGGCTTCTTATGCAATTTTTTTCTGCGTCGAGTATAAATTCATTTTTTCTAGAAAAGTTGTGAGGAAAGTTTTTTTTTTCTACTTAAATATTCATAATTAAAATTGAAATTTTTCCATATAATAGACCATGAAGATATGGTATCTTAAATATAATTTTGAGTGGAATAGAAAATAATTAAGAATTATTTATTTAAAACTCTATTGTAGGGGAATAAAGTTTGATAAGATATTTTCGATGTAATGTACAGACAATGTAAGTCATGTGACTGTTAGTCTCACATTGATCACCAGTACATGCTGCTGCTACGATATGGCTATAAACAATCAATAATATTATATCCAGTTTTAGTTGAAACCTGATGAATAGGATTTTTTTCGGTAGATTGTCTCAAATTTCGACCATAGCGCAGGGGTTAGTATCTCCGCCCATGGCGCTGAAGGCCAGAATTCAAATCATGGCGAAAACATCTAAAAACAAGCAAAAGAGTGCTAAGTTCGTCCGGACCGAATCTTATATACCCTCCACCATGGATCGCATTTGTCGAGTTCTTTTCCCGGCATCTCTTCTTAGGCAAAAAAGGATAAAAGAAAATATTTGCTCTGCTATTAGGGCGACATCACGATATGGTTCGTCACGGACAACAATTTAATTATATTCTGGAGACCTGTGTAAAATGTCAGCCATTTCGAATAAGAATTGCGCCCTTTGGGGGCTCAAGAAGTAAATTAAAGAGATCGATTTATATGGGAGCTGTATCAGGCTATAGACCGATTCAGACCATAATAAACACGTATGTTGATGGCTATGAGAGGATCCGTCCTACAAAATTTCATTCAAATCGGATAAGTATTGCGCCCTCTAGAGGCTCAAGAAATTAAGACCCAAGATCGGTTTATATGGCAGTTATATCAGGTTATGGACTGATTTGAACCATACTTGGGACAATTGTTGGATATCATAACAAAACACGTCGTGCAAAATTTCAGTCAAATCGGACGAGAATTGCGCCCTCTAGAGGCTCAAGAAGTCAAGACCCAAGATCGGTTTATATGGCAACTATATCAGGTTATTAACCAATTTGAACCTTATTTAGCAAAGTTGTTGAAAGTCATAGTAAAATACATCATGCAAAATTTCATTCTAATCGGATAAGAATTGCGCACTCTGGAGGCTCAAGAAGTCAAGTCCCTAGATCAGTTTATATAACAGCTGTATTAGGTTATGGACCAATTTGAACCATACTTGACACAGTTGTTGCATATCACAACAAAATACTTCATACAAAATTTCATTCAAATCGGACGAGAATTGCGCCCTCTAGAGGCTCAAGAAGTCAAGACCCAAGATCGGTTTATATGACAGCTATATCAGGTTACTAACCGATTTGAACCTTATTTAGCAAAGTTGTTGAAAGCCATAGTAAAACACGTTGGGCAAAATTTCATTCCAATCGGATAAGAATTGCACCCTCTAGAGGCTCAAGAATTCAAGACCCAAGATTGCTTTATATGGCAGCTATATCAAATCATGAACCGATTTGGCCCATTTACAATCCCAACCGACCTACACTAATAAAAAGTATAGATGCAAAATTTCAAGCGGCTAACTTTACTCCTTCGAAAGTTAACGTGCTTTCCACAGATAGACGGACGGACGGTCATGTCTATATCGACATAAAATGTCATGACTATCAAAAATATATAAACTTTGTGGGGCTCAGACGCATATTTCTAGGTGTTACAAACAGAATGAAGAAATTTGTACACCCCCATCCTATGGTCGAGGGTCTAAAAACATTTCAGCGTCTCCTAATGCTGGCGACATTTGTGAGGTACTATGCCAAGTAAAGAATTCTAAGAGGGGTGTCCTGCGGCACGCCGTCCGGACTCAGCTGTAAAAAGGAGATGCCTTATCATTACGAAACAAGTAAAAAGGCGTTTAGTTCGCCTTGGCCGAACTTTGGATACCCACCACCTCGGGTATATATGTAAACCACGTTTCGACGAAATCCGATGAAAAATGCATACCTTAGGTCCCATAGCAGCTATATCGAAATATGTTCCGATTTGGACCAAATACTAATAAGTACAAATCATTGTTCAATAAAACGATCTGAACCATATACAACACGGATGTCGAAAGTCTAACATAAGTCACTGTGTCAAATATCAGTGAAATCGGATTATAAATGCGCCTTTTATTTGGCCAAGACTTTAAATCAAGATATCGGTCTATATGGCAGCTATATCCAAATCTGGATGGTTTTGGGACAAGTTACAGAAAAATGTCGAAGAGCCTAACACAACTCACTGTCCCAAATTTCAAGGAAATCGGAAAATAAATGCGCCTTTTATGGGCCCAAAGCCTTAAACCGAGAGATCGGTCCCTATGGCAGTTATATCCAAATCTGGACCGATCTGGGCCAAATTGAAGAAGGATGTCGAAGGGCCTAATACAACTCACTGTCCCAAATTTTCGAAATCGGACAATAAATGGACCTTTTAGGGGCGCAAGACCTTAAATCGAGAGATCGGTCTATATTATATGGGATGCAGATGTAAAAAAATACGGCACACTACTCACAAGAGAACATGTGCTACTCCCATATACCGACTACATCCATATCATAGGTCGGTCACCGGAAGTAGTAACTGCAGCCTTTGAAGAATTGAAAGGGAATTAGTGAAAATGGGTCTAGCAGTAAATGGAGATAAAACGAAATGGATGGTATCAACTCCCAAAACGACCTGTACAACCGATCAGATAAAGAAAGATGGAATGGAAAGATCGAAATACCAGTTTTGCAATAAAGCGAAGAATAATATTGGCAAACAGATGCAACTTTGGTTTAGACAGTAGACAGTTTACAAACCAAGCCACCCCTCGACAGACGAAGAATACACTATACAAGAAACTTATACTAACCGTGTTGTTATATAGTTCTGAGGCATGATTACTTGTGAAAGCAGACGAGGCAGTGCTTAGAGTGTTTGAGAGAAAGATTCTTCGTAAAATATATGTACCAGTATGCGTTAATGGAGAATATAGGCGACGTGTGAACCAAGAGCTGTATGAGCTGTATGACGACGATAGCACAGTTACAAAGAAAAAAAAGAAAACAAGTAAAAAGGCGTTAAGTTCGGCCGGTCCGAAATTTGGATACCCACCACCTCGGGTAGATATGTTAACCACCTTCGGTCAAAATCCGGTGCAAAACTCATACCTTATGTCCCATAGCAGAAATATGTGGAGGGGCTTAACTTAACTCTTTGTCCCAAATTTCGGCAACATCGGACAATAAGTGCGCTTTTTATGGCCCCAAAACCTAAAACCGAGAGATCGGTCTATATGGCAGCTATATCCAAATCTAGACCGATCAGTGCGATAATGCAGAAGTATGTCAAGGGGCTTTACTTAACTCAAGGTCCCAAATTTCGGCGACATCGGACTATAAATGCGCGTTTTATGGGCCTAAGACCCAAAATCGGAGGATCGGTCTATATGGCAGCTATATCTAAATCTGAACCGATCTGAGCCATATTGACGGAGGTTGTCGAAGGGCCTAAGGAAACTCACTGTCCTAAATTTCAGCAAAATCGGATAACAAATGTGGCTTTTATAGGCCTAAGACCTTAAATCGAAAGATCGGTCTATATGGCAGCTATATCCAAATCTAAACCGTTCTGAGCCAAATCGACGGAGGATGTCGAAGGGCCTAACAAAACTCACTGACTCAAATTATAGCAAAATCGGATAATAAATGTGGCTTTTATGGGCCTAAGACCTTAAATCGAGAAATCGGTCTATATGGCAGCTATATCCAAATCTGGACCGATCTGAGCCAAATTGACGGAGGAATTCGAAGGGCCTAACACAACTCACTGTCCAAAATTTCAGCAAAATCGGATAATAAATGTGGCTTTTATGGGCCTAGGACCCTAAATTGGAGGATCGGTCTATATGGCAGCTATATCCAAATCTAGACCGATCTGAGCCAAATTGAGGGAGGATGTCGAAGGGCCTAACACAACTCACTGTCCCAAATTTCAGCAAAATCGGATAATAAATGTGGCTTTTATGGGCCTAAGACCCTAAATCGGCCTAAATCGGTCTATATGGGGGCTATATCAAGATATAGTCCGATATAGCCCATCTTCCAACTTAACCTGCTTATGGACAAAAACAGAATCGGTGCAAAGTTTCAGCTCAATATCTCTATTTTTAAAGGCTGTAGCGTGATTTCAACAGACAGACGGACATGTCTAGATCGTCTTAGATTTTTACGCTGATCAAGAATATATATACTTTATAGGGTCGGAAATGGATATTTCGATGTGTTGCAAACGGAATGACAAAATGAATATACCCTCATCCTTCGGTGGTGGGTATAAAAACCTAAATACAACGACTGCTTTGGCTAGGTCATGTTGTTAGTTATCACTGTTAGTTGTTGTTGTTAGTTGTGTTGAACCCATCTTCATCCGTGCAGTTCGGGCTATATTTCGTTAAAGCTCATTTGGGATCCCAACGTGAACAATTTTCAACGGTGGTAATCCCCTTACTAATACTGACTAAATTTTTGAGGTATCCTGACATGTTAAAAACTTCTCTACCAAGTGGTGTCGCTATAAGGGAAGCCGTGTGGATTCGGCATTACTTAAACTTTAATAGAAAGTTCTTTAATAGAAAGTTAATCGGAAAATAAGTTTAGTTTTGTGATCTTAAATGGATATTATTGTAATTAAATCTGTTTATTATATCCGAAGTGGTGGGTATCCAAAGTTCGTCATGTCGGAGCTTAAAATCTTTTTGTTTGATCTGGATAGGATGAATATGGAACGAAATTACTATAAAATGTCTCGAAAACAATGAAATGGTGTAGAGCCGCCAAAAGGTCTGAAAGAGCATGGCGGAGTAACTTTTAAAGGTTTCGTAATGTCAAAAATTGCATATGACACTCAGCGGATGATGTATCACATAAAAAATATACTTACCATGGAATTCATTGAGAACTGTACTCAACTTATGTTGCCGAAAAGCAATAAAACTTAGCATATTTAAAATACATAGGACGGTGTGGGCCTGGGAGTCTACATTTACATTTACATAACCGAATCCGAACGACGTGCCGCAGAGAGACATCTCTTTGGGGACAAGTTTTTACATGGCGAAGTACCTCATAAGGAAGCCAGCATTAGGAAGGGATAACCACCGCTGAAAATTTTTCTGATGTTCCTGCCAGGATTCGAACTCAGGCGTTCAGCATCATAGGTGGACATGCTTACCTCTGCGCTACGGTTGCCTCAATATTTAACATCATGGATATTAAAATAAACTTTTGAGAAATTTGTTTATTCTCTATGCCATTTAAAAATCTGACCTTTGCATTTAAACAAATATTGAACACTAACAATAAAAGCAGCTGCAGCATTGGGCGAGAAAAGAAAATCATAACTCACACATTTACATGACTCATGCACACAAAAGCACACAATGTTCGCTCTATTTGCGTAACCTAGCAAGCAAATGTAATTACATTTATCAACAATGAGAGAGATAGAGCGGGAGAGTAAGAGAGAAACAGACACACAAATGTCAAACGCAAACATTGGTAATAACAATTAAATTATTTTGCATAGAAATTTGCAAATTATTTGCAATGTTTTATTTGTTATTTCGATTAAATGCGAATAACTTTTGCACACAGCAGTCCAAACAGAAAACACACTAAAACATACCAACACACATACACATACACCACAAATGACAAAGTAAACATAACAAACAAATGAACAACTAAAACATGTATGAATAATGGGAAGAGGCGGACAGTGAAACGCAGCAGATAAAATTGAAGGAAATATTTCGAAGGTTTAAGCGGTTGTATACCATCTTCACCAAAAAGACTTAAGAGCTATGAGGTTTAGAGGCTAAAAAGGCCATACCAAGCTATCGGTTTATATGGGAGCTATTTCTAAACTTGTCTTGATTTGCTAACCAGCAATAAGGAGTACAAAAGCTTATTTAACTATCAAGGTTTTCACTACAAATTTAGAATTCCCTCCATGGGTTTTGTGGAAGCTTTAAAAATTATCTATTGTAAACTAACAAATACAAACGCCGCAGGACATTTTACTGTCTGAAAATGTGAACAATTGTTTTCTATTTCGATTTTGTACTTTTTTTGACATTGTAGTTTAACTTGCATACCACAAAAAGAGAACCATGAATCTCATTGTTTACTCTAAACTTTTAATTATTTCTCTCTCGTTGGAATTGTCAAAACCAAAACGAAGTAGAGTTTCGTATATTTAAAAACATATATGGAATTAAAGTAATATGAACAAATTAAGTCAGTGTTGCCATACTTTGTTGTTTAAAAAATAGTAAAAATTATAGACGACAGATTAACAAATACAAAAACTAAAATGCCGAAACAAAAAGAAATACAAAGACATTAAAACCCCAGTAAAAAAAGGCTAAAGTCGAGTACAGCCGACTATTGCACCACCAAGTCTGCGTACTACTTTTAAACTTTAATTTTGCACACCAATAGAATAGAAACTTGTAAAATTTTCTTTTAATAGGACCTAAATTGTGTCTACTACAGCCTTAAAGGGCCATATCGGACGAAAGATGTATATGTGTGCTAGGATTTTAATATCTGAAGGGGGGGCGGACCCTCCCCCTTACCCTAATTTCCAGAAACACCAGATCTCGGAGATGGGAGGTGCGATTAAAGCGAAATTTTGTGTGCTCTCATGTAGTACCCGAAAAATAAAAATTTGGTATCCAAATTTTGGATGAGGTACCTAGGGTGGCTGCCCCTCCCTTAAACCACCAAACATATATTTAGACCAATCACGACAATATGGGACTCAAATGAAAGGTATTAAGGATAAGAAAACGTATCTGATATCCACTTGTCGGACCAAGTGTTAGGGGTACCACCCCAACCCCCAAAACACCCCTAAATCGGACATATTTACCGACCATGGCAATATGGGACTCAAATGAAAGGTAATTGCGAGTAAAATTCTGGGTGTCCAAAAACACCCCCCAAACAGGATTTATTTACTAACCATGGCAATATGGGGCTTAAAAGGTATTTGGGTGTAGAATACGAATCTGATATTCAGATAGGGGGCCGTCCATCCCCGAGAACATAACCCAAAGAAGACAAATTTACGACCATAGCAATAAGGGACACAAATGAAATGGCTTTGAAAGTAAAGCATGAATCTGATATCAATGTTCGGGAAAAGTGTCTATAGGGCCACCCCACCCCATAACACCACCCAAATAGGAAGTATTTGCTGACCATTGCAATATGAGGCTCAAATAAGATGAATTTTATAGTAGAACACGAATCTGATATATATTTTCAAAGCCAAATCACTGGGTGGCCACCCCATCCCCAAAATCACCGCCGGTCATGTTTGCCTCGAGCTCAAATGAAGGGTATTTGGGAGTAGACCATGAATCTGGCATCAACATTCGGGACCAACTGTTTAGGGAACATCCCACCACCATAACAACCCCCAAGTAGGATGTATTTGCTCACCAAGACAATTTGGGTCTTCAAGACAGTGGAGACCGATATTCATTGTTTTTAGGGTCCATGCACCAAGCCGGACATATTTGCTGGCTTTTTCAATAAGGGGTTTAAGTGCGTGGTATTTGAGATTAGAAAACGAATTTGATATCCAACTTTGAGGCCAATGACAATATGGGGTTCAAATATATGAGAATAGAGCACGTTGCTGATATTTTTTCAGGTCCTAGTGATTGGGGAACCACCCCACTGCGCCGCCCCAGCCCCAAAACTCCTCCAAACAGACACATTGGACGTTTATTTCAATATGGGGCTCAAATGAAAGGTATTCTCGAGAAAGATTTGAATCTGGCATACAAAATCAGATTGCTGATATATTTTCAGGGCTTAGTGAAAATAAAAAAACACCCCTAAATCGGACATATTTACCGACCATGTCAATGTGGGGCTGAAAACGGCAGGAACGATTTTCTCGAAATTATAGGCTATGTAATTTTTCGATATCGAAAGGGGGACTGATCCTCCCCCTAATGCCAAAAACACAACCCAAAATCAAAAGTGGACCGATCGGGACAATATAGGTATCAAATGAAACGTATTGGAGAGTAGAATAAGAATGTGGTATTAAAATTTGAGTCTAAATACTCATCGGGCCGCCCCAACCCCAAAACTTACCCATACAGACACATTGGACGTTTATTTCAATATAAGGGTCAAATGAAAGGTATTCGGGAGTAAAATTCGAATCAGGCATACAAAATCATATCGAAGTATAGGGGGTCACGCCAAACCCTTAAAAAACGCCATAGACCCATTATAACTATTTGATACTTGGCTGAATCGATTTTCTTAAAATGTTCATAGATTGTGTAGGTTTGTCTGGAAGTAAACATAGGCTATATAATTTTTAGATATCGGAAGGGGGTGGACCCTCCCCCTTATCCCAAAAACGCTAGCCATATCTGAAAGTGGTGCGATGGGCACAACAAGGGTATCAAATGAGCACAACAAGGGTATCAAAACAACCTCCAAACGGTTCATATTTACTGACCTGGCATGCACGAATTTTTTCGGCATGCATCAAAATACAACGGCAGCGTTGGCTAGGTCATGTTGTCAGAATGGATGAAGAAGCTCCAGCAAAGAAGTCTTTTGAAGGTAAACACGGTGATACGCGGTGATACGGAAGACCAAAAGCCCGATGGAAAGATCAACTTGTGGGAGACACCTCGAAACTTGGTGTCAGAGATTTTAGAATGAGTGCAGAAGATCGAGGCGCTTGGAACGCTATTCTACGTTCGGCCAGTGGAAGAATATAGCCAATTAAAGTAAAGTTAGAGTTGTTTTAGGCTTTCCGACATTCTTCTTCAATTTGGCTCAGTTCGGTCCAGATTTGGATATAGCTGCCATACAGACAGATGTCTTGATTTAAGGTTTTGGGCCCATAAAAATGGCATTTATTGTCCGATGTCGCCGAAATTTGAGAAAGTGAGTTGTGTTAATCCCATCAACATTCTTCTTCAATTTGGCCCATCTTCGAGATTTAGCATTTTTGATAATGGGGTAGGGGGAGGGTCCGCCCCGGAACGGACAAACAAACTAACAAATAAACAAGCGAAAAGCGCAAAAATTTAATTTTTATATAATAGATAGCTGTAAAACTTTCAACTAAAAATGTGATATTTGATAGATTTTCCATTAAATTTTAAAGGTGAATTAAGGCCCTTTTCTCTATAGGACGCATTGTCTTAAAGATATAGCCAATTTAAAGTTTTCAACGGAAATATCGACTTTTCAATGTATTTTCGATAAGATTTAAAACTGTTTAATGGGGTGAAGATATCTTAGATTCATACATTAGGAGATACAGCAATTACAAGTTTTCAACTAAAAATTAAATTTTTATTGGATTTTGATGATGAAATTTTGATTTTTCTGATGGAGTCACGAAGGCTTGTTGCCCTCTAGGACGTAAAGCTTATTAGACACAGCCAATCTAAAGTTTTCAGCTGAAAATTACACTTTTGTCAGATTTTCGATGAAATTTTGATATTTCCTCTAGGGTGCATAGTTTAGGAGACATAGTCGATTTAAAGTTTTCTACTGAAAATTCGATCATTGATTTTTTAATAAAATTTTGAATTTTTTGATGGAGTTACGAATTGCCCTCTAGGGCGTATAGTTACGGAGATTTCCTGTGGAATCACATGGAACGAGAAGGCAACCGTAGTGCAGAGCTTAGCATGTCCGCCTATGACGCTGAATGCATGGGTTCGAATCCTGGCGAGACCATGAGAAAAAATTTTCAGCGGTGGTTTTCCCCTCCCAACGCTGGCAACATTCGTGACGTACTATGCCAGGTAAAACTTCTCTCCAAAGAGGTGTCGCACTGTGGTACGCTGTTCTGACTCGGCTATAAAAAGGAGGCCCCTTATCATTGAGCTTGAATCGGACTGTACTCATTGATATGCGAGAAGTTTGCCCCTGTTCCTTAGTGGAATGTTCATGGGCAAAAGTTGCATCGCATTGAACCTAACCTAACCTACGGAGGCCACCGTAGCGCATAGGTTAGCATATCCGCCTATGACGCTAAACGTCTGGGTTCGAATCCTGGCGAGACCATCAGAAAAAAATTTTCAGCGGTGGTTTTCCCCTCCTAACGCTGGCAACATTCGTGACGTACTATGTCAGGTAAAACTTCTCTACAAAGAGGTGTCGCACTGTGGCACGCTGTTCTGACTCGCCTATAAAAAGGAGGCCCCTTATCATTGAGCTTGAATCGGACTGTACTCATTGATATGCGAGAAGTTTGCCCCTGTTTCTTAGAGGAATGTTCATGGGCAAAATTTGTAATTTGCAGTGTTTTAGTTTGACCATCAAAAAAAATTCGTTCATAACCTGATATAGCCGCGATATAAACCGATCCTCAATCTTGATTTTCTGAAGCCTCTAGAGGGCGCAACACTTCGTTCGATTTGGCTGAAATTTTGGAAAAAATGTTTTATTTTGACATCCAACAACTGTGTTTAGAATGGCCCAAATCGGTTCATAACCTGATATAGAGCTCCCATAAAAACCGAACTCGGTTCTTGACTTCGCTTGAGCCGCTAGAGGTCGCAATTACAATCCGATTTGGTTGACATCTTGCACGCAGTGTTTTAGTTTAACCATCAACAACTGTTCCACGTATGATCTAAATCGGTTCGAAGCCTGATATAGCTGCAATATAAACCGATCCTGGATCTTGACTTCTGGAGCCACTAGAGGGCGCAATTCTTATTTGATTTGTTGGAAATTTCTTGTTGACTTCCAACAACAGTGTTTAGAATGGCCCAAGTCGGTTCCCATATAAACGGATCTCGGCTCTTGATTTCTTCAACCGCTAGAGGCCGCAATTATCATCCGATTTAGTAGAAATCTGGAAAGTGGGCAAAATTTGCATTTGCAACCTACAAAGATACAGCAAATTGAAAGTTTTCAACTGAAAATTCTATTTATGATGGATTTCAATGAAATTTAAAATTTTTTGATAAAGTCACGAACTAGTGTCCATATCACTCTGGGACGCATAGTTTAAGAGATACACCCAATTTTAAATTTTCAAAGTGAAATTTCGATTTTTTATAGATTTTCAAAGATGGTTTTCCTTTTGAGTAGTTGGGGTAGTATTTCATCTTGAATTTCTGCCATTTTTTTTTGCAACATGTCCTCTTCACGCGCAACTTTAATAAATCATGGCCATCACCCACAATGTGTTGGGGTAGAATGTGAATGTGTGTGCACGTGAGGGTGTGCAATCCCATAAACCTTTCATGTGGCCACTTGAACATGTTGTCGACGTATGGTTGTGTGTGTGTGTGTGTGTTTGTGATTTAATATCTCCTTCCGCTCATATGCATTTGTAGGCAGAATTCAGTGCTACGGTGTGGCCATGACAAAATGAAACAAAACAAAATTGTCTGTCACTTTATCATGTTAAGCGTGATTTTATGTTACCACATAAATGACAACATCTGTCACAAAAGATTTGTTGAGACAAAAAAACAATGAAAACATTTATAAATAATGACGAGCATAATGATATCTATCATAAAGTGAGTGGGAAACTGGAAATGGAAGGCAGGCAGGTTGATTCACCATCCCCACTATCCATTCAGTCAGTTATTGGGGCGAAAAAATATACATGTTTTTTTATGGGCTTATGCACCTGCACAAACGTGTGTGAAAATCGATTTGCAACAACATGTTCATAATGTCAATAAATAGCAAAGGCATTTAAAAGTCTTTTCTAGGAAAATCCATTTTATAACGTTTTGTTAGCTCCTAAAGTATTTTGAAAGATTTTTCCCCATTTTCCATTCGTCACTATTATCGACCCCAGTATCTGACTCATTCTCTTTACATTGCCCTTGCAAAACTTATTGCATTTTGCTGTTATGATAGAATGTGTTGTGCAATAAGCAACACTGTTCTCATTATCCTTGTGATATTGTCTTAATTAAAGTGGTGGCTTTGTGCGATTATGTTCCAATTAAAAATATAAAAAAAAATGTAAAATGAAAACTACAACCATGGTATTATAAAGGAAAACACAGCATAATTTCCACATAATGCATAGTTCAACAATGTTTCATGTACAACAACAGCAAAAAAAGGCAACAAAAGCAACAAAAGGCAAAAGAAAATGAACATTATGTGAATATTTATTGCTTATGAATATTTCAAAATGTTTTCTTTTAATAATCCCCTGACTCTTGAGCGACAGGGAGATATTGTCAGGAATAAAAGTGGCAATGGCAGCAGCAGCAGCAACAGGAACAGCAACACCATCAAGGACTAAAAACAAAGTGTTTTATGCATAAAACACTTGCTTGCCTTCGGCTATATGTATGTGTGCAGTGAGAGGCTCACGCATTGAATGAGTACTACATCACCATTAACAGCTCCCTAGACATCTTCCTTTGGGGTGCATCTCCATCTATGTGCCATTGGTTGATGGCTGACTTGCTTTGCCTGCCTCGTGCAATTAACATAATCTTCCCATCTGGGGAATGGTGAGTGAGGCTTCGTAACGTCTTTGCTGCATTTATGCAATCAACAATTGAGCAAAAGAAGAAGTAGACGAAGAAGAAGAGAAAGTGTTAATGCTTTATTACCATCAAAGCCTTCGAAAGGATATTTTGCAACACCATCTCATTGTCGCCACTTGTTTGTGCACCCATTTTGTATGGCAGTGTTGCTCATTTTTCCAACAATATTCAAGCTATTATGTAGGATGTCCTGGAATAAGACGGAAATTGAACAAAAAGATCATCAAAATTGAAGAAATCTTCTCATGTATTTAGAACAAGTAAAAAGGCGTTAAGTTCGGCCCGGCCAAAATACGGGTACAAATGTTAACCCCCTTTCGTCACAATACCGTGAAAATTGCAGCCAAATTCTGCGCGGGCATTGGGTGGTCTAATAAATAGGCACGAAACCTCAAATCGAGAGATCGGTCTATGTGGCAGCTATATTCAAATCTTGAGCGATGTTGCCAAATTGAAGAATGTTGTCAAAGAACATAACGCAGCTCACTGTTACAAATTTCGCCGAAATCGGACAATTAATGCGACTTTAATGGGTCCAAAACCTTTAATCGAGAGATCGTTCCATATGGCAGCGAGAGAGATCGGTCTATTTGGCAGCTACATTCAAATCTGGACCTATCTGTGTCATATTCCAGAATGTTGTCGAAGAACCTAACGTCACTCAGTGTAACAAATTTCGGCGAAATCGGACAATAAATGCGCCTATTATGGGCCCAAGACCTTAAATCGAGAGATCGGTCCATATGGCAGCTGTATCCAAATCTGGACCGATCTGGGCCAAATTGAACAATGATATCGAGGGCCTAACAGAACTACCTGTGTCAAATTTCAGAAAAATCGGATAATAAATGTGGCTTTTATAGGCCTGAGATCCTAAATCTGAACCGATCTGGGCCAAATTGAAGAAGGATATCGACTGGCCTAATACAACTCACTGTCCCAAATTTCGGCAAAATCGGACAATAAACGCGTCTTTTATGGCCCCAAAACCTTAAATCGAGAGAACGGTCTATATGGGAGCTATATCCAAATCTTAACCGATCTGAGCCAAATTGCAGAAAGATGTCGAGGTGCCTAACTTAACTCACAGTCCCAAATTTCGGCGAAATCGGACAAAAAAATGTGCCTTTTATGGCCCCAAGACCCTAAATCGAGAGATCGGTCTATATGGCAGCTGGGCCGATCTGAGCTAAATTTCAGAAAGTAGTCGAGGGGCCTAATTTAACTCACTGTCCCAAATTTCAGAGACATTAGGCAATAAATGCGCATTTTATGGGTCCAAGACCTTAAATCGAGAGATCGGGTTATGTGGCAGCTATATCCAAAACTGGACCGATCTGAGCTAAATTCCAGAAAGTAGTCAAAGAGCCTTACGCATCTCACTATCCCAAATTTCGGCGAAATCGGACAAAAAATGCGCCTTTTATGGTCCCAAGACCTTAAATCGAGAGATCGGTCTATATGGCAGCTACATTCAAATCTGGACTTATCTGTGCCATATTCCAGAAAGATGTCGAGAGGCCTAACTTAACTCACTGTCCCAAATTTTAGCGAAATCGGACGGAAAATGCGCATTTATGTGGCAGCTATATCCAAATGTGGACCGATCTGGGCCATATTGAAGAATAATTTTCACAAAATCGAATAATTTTGGAAGGGGCGGACCCTCCCCTTTATCCCAAAAACACCACCCAAAATCAAAAGTGGACCCATCGGGACAATATGGGCATCAAATGGAAATTGAAAGGTCCAAGTACCCAGAAAGTCAGCTTAACCCCAAAACTCCTCCAAGCACACAAATTGAACGTTCATTTCATTTTGGGGTTAAAAAAGGAATTCGGGAGTATATTTCACATCATATATGAGAGGTCACCCCACCCTCCAAAAAGCTCCAAATGGAGCTAGCCCAGCCCTAGCCCTAGCCCTAGCCCTAGCCCTAGCCCTAGCCCTAGCCCTAGCCCTAGCCCTAGCCCTAGCCCTAGCCCTAGCCCTAGCCCTAGCCTTAGCCCTAGCCCTAGCCCTAGCCCTAGCCCTAGCCCTAGCCCTAGCCCTAGCCCTAGCCCTAGCCCTAGCCCTAGCCCTAGCCCTAGCCCTAGCCCTAGCCCTAGCCCTAGCCCTAGCCCTAGCCCTAGCCCTAGCCCTAGCCCTAGCCCTAGCCCTAGCCCTAGCCCTAGCCCTAGCCCTAGCCCTAGCCCTAGCCCTAGCCCTAGCCCTAGCCCTAGCCCTAGCCCTAGCCCTAGCCCTAGCCCTAGCCCTAGCCCTAGCCCTAGCCCTAGCCCTAGCCCTAGCCCTAGCCCTAGCCCTAGCCCTAGCCCTAGCCCTAGCCCTAGCCCTAGCCCTAGCCCTAGCCCTAGCCCTAGCCCTAGCCCTAGCCCTAGCCCTAGCCCTAGCCCTAGCCCTAGCCCTAGCCCTAGCCCTAGCCCTAGCCCTAGCCCTAGCCCTAGCCCTAGCCCTAGCCCTAGCCCTAGCCCTAGCCCTAGCCCTAGCCCTAGCCCTAGCCCTAGCCCTAGCCCTAGCCCTAGCCCTAGCCCTAGCCCTAGCCCTAGCCCTAGCCCTAGCCCTAGCCCTAGCCCTAGCCCTAGCCCTAGCCCTAGCCCTAGCCCTAGCCCTAGCCCTAGCCCTAGCCCTAGCCCTAGCCCTAGCCCTAGCCCTAGCCCTAGCCCTAGCCCTAGCCCTAGCCCTAGCCCTAGCCCTAGCCCTAGCCCTAGCCCTAGCCCTAGCCCTAGCCCTAGCCCTAGCCCTAGCCCTAGCCCTAGCCCTAGCCCTAGCCCTAGCCCTAGCCCTAGCCCTAGCCCTAGCCCTAGCCCTAGCCCTAGCCCTAGCCCTAGCCCTAGCCCTAGCCCTAGCCCTAGCCCTAGCCCTAGCCCTAGCCCTAGCCCTAGCCCTAGCCCTAGCCCTAGCCCTAGCCCTAGCCCTAGCCCTAGCCCTAGCCCTAGCCCTAGCCCTAGCCCTAGCCCTAGCCCTAGCCCTAGCCCTAGCCCTAGCCCTAGCCCTAGCCCTAGCCCTAGCCCTAGCCCTAGCCCTAGCCCTAGCCCAGCCCTAGCCCTAGCCCTAGCACCTTGCCCTAGCCCTTGCCCTAGCCCTAGCCTTAGCCCTAGCCCTAGCCTTAGCCCTTGCCCTAGCCCTTGCCCTAGCCCTAGCCCTAGCCCTAGCCCTAGCCCTAGCCCTAGCCCTAGCCCTAGCCCTAGCCCTAGCCCTAGCCCTAGCCCTAGCCCTAGCCCTAGCCCTAGCTAGCCTAGCCCTAGCCCTAGCCCTAGCCCTAGCCCTAGCCCTAGCCCTAGCCCTAGCCCTAGCCCTAGCCCTAGCCCTAGCCCTAGCCCCTAGCCCTAGCCCTAGCCCTAGCCCTAGCCCTAGCCTAGCCCTAGCCCTAGCCCTAGCCCTAGCCCTAGCCTAGCCCTAGCCCTAGCCCTAGCCCTAGCCCTAGCCCTAGCCCTAGCCCTAGCCCTAGCCCTAGCCCTAGCCCTAGCCCTAGCCCTAGCCCTAGCCCTAGCCCTAGCCCTAGCCCTAGCCCTAGCCCTAGCCCTAGCCCTAGCCCTAGCCCTAGCCCTAGCCCTAGGCCTTGCCCTAGCCCCAGCTCGAAGCTCGAAGCTCGAAGTTTATATTTACTTTAAGGACCAAGTGCCTGGTTGGCCACCTCAGTCCTAAAATCCACTCCAAATCGAACATATTTACCCACTACATTATAGGAGTCCAATGAAAGGTCTAAGGGAGTACAGCAGAAATTTGGCAACGAACATTTCATTAAAGAAGCTTTTCACATATCAATGAATGCTGTTCGATTTAATGATAAAGGACCTCCCTTTAACAGCCGAGTCCAAAGGGCATCACGCTGTAAAAAAGTTTGGCGAAAAGTTTTTACATGACCTGTATCCATAGCATAGTACCTCTTAAATGTCGCAAGCATTAGGAGGGGATAACCACAACCAGTCTTCAGACTAACAAACGAGGAAAGGGAGGGATACACCAGAGGAAAGCACAGTTCGTCCCCAGCCTTTAAGTAAAGGCGTTATTTCCGATTCAGATTCAGACAACGGCAGTTTCAATGAAACAGTCATCGCAGCTGAATCGAGAGATGAGGACAGCGGGATGACGGCAGAAGTGAGCGTTGGCTTTGCTACTCTTACAAGAAGATCGAGAAAGCAATCCGGGGCACGATGAAGGAGTCAAAGGAGTATACAATGGCAGCGCAATCGGGCGAAAGTGCGGGACTGTTATCCCAAGCACTTCGCCGGAAGCTGAGAAGAGAATCAGTTTTCCAGAAGAGCATAGCACTGCTAAGCCGCTGTAGAAGAAAATGGTAGAGACTCCAGACAGTGTCCTGCGGAGGGAGACAAAACCGGAACAGGAACGAATGAAGCGCGCACGACCCCAGTGTCTTCATGGAGGACTGTGACTTCCGCACCGAGGCCACAGCCATCACGGAAGGGGAAGTGGGTCGCTGAGAAAGGTAAGTAGCCGCCCTCTTACGCCGGAGTGGCGAGGAAGCACAACAAAGATGAGCTGACTTATGCAGTTATCAATATCGGCAGTGCATCCGGTAGGATTCCACCAGATCATCGGTTTCAAGTGAATCATTTGGGAAACGAACGGGTTTTCGATCATGTGCTGAACACTGAAAGGGGTCGAATTATGAGCCGCTAGTACAGCGGAATGTATGGATACCGTCATAAGGCTCGTTGAAAGTATCCACAATCCCTGGGGCGCAAAGCTCGACCTGGCGAAAAAGATTCGCTGCTGATTCGCGATGGATCGCATGATGGAAGTCTTAAACAAGCAAAGCTAAGAGTTGGCCGTGGAGAAATGGGAGGAGGAAGGTGTGAGGAGGAGGGAGGAAGGAGGAGGGAGGAAGGATGAAGGAGGAGGGAGGACGGAGGAATAAGGAAGGAGGAAGTTGGAAGTAGGAAGTAGGAAGTAGGAAGGAGGAAGGAGGAGGGAGATGGAGAAGGAGATGTAGAACGAGAACATGATGGATAAGGAGACGGAGAAGGAGAAGTAGAAGTAGAAGGAGACGGAGAAGGAAAAGGAGAAGAAGAAGAAAAAGGAGAAGGAAAGGGAGAAGGAGAACGAGAACGAAAAGGGGAACGAGAAGGAGAACAACAACGGGAAGGAGATGGAGGAAGGAGGAGGGATGAAGGAGGAAGGACGAAGGAGGTAGTAGGAAGTAGGAAGTACGAAGTAGGAAGTACGAAGTAGGAAGTACGAAGTAGGAAGTACGAAGTAGGAAGTACGAAGTAGGAAGTACGAAGTAGGAAGTACGAAGTAGGAAGTACGAAGTAGGAAGTACGAAGTAGGAAGTAGGAAGGAGGAGGGAGATGGAGAAGGAGATGGAGAACGAGAACAAGATGGAGAAGGAGACGGAGAAGTAGAAGTAGAATTAGAAGTAGAGAAGGAAAAGGAGAAGAAGAAGAAAAAGGAGAAGGAAAGGGAGAAGGAGAACGAAAAGGGGAACGAGGAGGAGAACAACAACGGGAAGGAGATGGAGGAAGTAGGAGGGAGGAAGGAGAAGGGAAGGAGATGGAGGAAGTAGGAGGGAGGAAGGAGAAGGGAGGAAGGAGGAGGGAGAAAGGAGGAGGGAGGAGGTGGAAGGAGGAGGGAGGAAGGAGGAGGGAGGAAGGAGGAGGGAGTAGGGAGGAAGGAGGAAGAGGATGGAGAAGGAAAAGGAGATGAAGAAGGAGGAAGAACGAAGGAAGACGGAGGAAGTAAGTCTATTTGTGGTGGGCATTGAACAAGTCTCCGTGATAAGTTTGACTGAGACTAAAGGCAAGTCCGTCTTTTCAAGGTTGGTAAGATTAAGATAGGCAAATATCCTCATTTTAGGCCATCAGACAGTGGCAGGACACTTAATACCGCCTAACGAACAGGGGGCCGACAACGAGACAATCACCGACTCTCTCAATATTGGGAACACTAGGATAAGTAAAGATATTAACACTAAAATATTAGGCAGTGCAGGGGCGAGAGACCCAACACAGCCTAACGAACAGGGACCCGATGACGGAATCATCACCGACTTCATGACTCGGAAGACCAGGACAGGTAAAGATCCTAATATTGAAACAGTAGGCAGCACAGCGACAGGAGTCTCAATGCAGCTTAACGAACAGAGAGCCTACCTACTCCCAAGAAGCCCATTTTCTTTAGATTTGGAAGACTAGTATAGGCCAAGATCCTAAGATTGAGATCTAGTATAGGCCAAGATCGTAAGGATGAGAAACTCAATACAGCCTAATGAACAGGGACCCGATGGTGGAACCGTTATTGACTTTATAAAGATTCGAGAGACTAGGATAGGCAAATAACCTAATGCTGAAACATGAGGCTAGTGCAGTGACAAGAAAGTCAATGTAGCCTAATGAGCAGAGAGCGGACAATGAGACCATCACTCATTTCCAAGAAGCAAATTTGATTAAAGACCAATGATTAAGGTCCTCCAGATAAAGTCAAATCAGGAAATCGGTTTATATGGGAGCTTTATATCAGATTCTTGACCGATTTGTAGCGTACTTAACACAGTTGTTGGAAGTCATAGCCGAACACCATGTGCTATGTTTTAGCCAAATAGAATAAAAGTTCCGGCTTCCAGGGGTTCAAGAAGTCAAGTCGGGATATCTGTTTATATGGAAGCTATATCCAAATCTGAACCGATATGGCCCATGTGCAATTCCAAACGACCTACATCAATATTAGGTCAGTCTAGATTCAGATATAGCTCCCTCCTGCCAACACCAGTTTTGAGTACACCCTCATACCCTCAGCATATACACACATATTTATTCCCAAGGACTTTGGGATGTAGCCATAGTTTATCTTTTGTGCTTTAGTCAATATGGGGAGGCATGTTGCATAGAGCCGTCTTAAGCCATCTTAATTAACACATTATGCTAAAATGGAAAAATTAACATTTTTAAAAGTTGTTTTCTTTTTCATTTCATTCTCCACGTTAAGCGTCAAAGTTTGCTTCTTTTTAGTTTTCGCCCAAGCTTCGACACTTAATTTCTGATAATATAACGTTTGAGCACTTTTGCCATTATTCTTTTAGTGCTTATGCAAATGTTTGCATTTCAAATGGAGATTATCTGCTCAAGATTAACACCGGCTCTTAATGAATAACTGTTGTGCTGTTGTTAAAACTAATGAATAACCAACTGAATGGATAAGACTGGCGGCAATGATTTTTAATGAAATGAAATGGTGTTCAATAGACCCAAAATTTTTTGAACAGTTGCTTAACGGAAAGCAACGAACTTAAGGAGAATATTAAGCCATGAAACATAAAAAATATTAAGTTTTATTAATTAGTCTGGCGGTGGCGACTTTATAATACCCTATACCTACCCTATAAATACAATGTGGGACCTATATCCAATTCTGAACCAATTTTGATGGACCTCGCAAATATGTTCAAACTGTAAAAACTACGGTTGACAAATTACAAAATTATGGCAAATTACCCAAAATCGGACAAACATCTATATGGAAGCTATATCTACTTCTGAACCGATTTTGGGAAAAACTTTTCAGATAATGTAGTAGTCATCGAGAAAAGCGTTGTGCAAAATTTTGGTCAGACAATGCGCTTGCAGTGGCTCTTGGGCTGAAAATCTGGCCATATACATATATGACAGCTATATCTAAATCTAGGCCGATATCTATAAAATTCACCAGTTATATTGAGACCCATAAGAAAATCCTTCCTGCCAAATTTCGCCAGAATCGGTTAACAAATGAGCACTTTCTTGCAATATTTCTCAAAATCGGACGAACATATATATGAGAGCTATATCTAAATCTGAACCGATTTCGTGCAAACTCCTCAGATACTGTGGTAGTTGTCGAGTAAAGCATTTTGCAAAATTTTGGCAAGATTGGTCAATAAATGTGCTTGCAGTGGCTGTAGGAGTGAAAATCAGGCGATATATATATATATATATATATATATATATATATATATATATATATATACATATATATATATATATATATATATATATATATTTATATATATATATATGAGAGCTTCACCAAAAATATTGAGAGTCAAGAGAAAATCCCTTCTGCCAAATTTCGAGAAAATCGGTTCACAAATGACCATTTTATTGCATTATTACTGAAAATCGGACGAACATATATATGGGAGCTATATCTAAATCTGAACCGATTTTGACCACACTCCATATGTATTGTGGTAGTGGTCGAGGAAAGCGTTGTGCAATATTTTGGCAAGATTGGTCAATAAATGTGCTTGCAGTGGCTGTAGGAGTGAAAATCGGGCTATATATATATATTTATGAGAGCTATGTCTAAATTTTAACCGATTTTAATGAAATTCACCAGAAATGTCGGCAGTTGTAAAAAAATCTTTCCTGCCAAATTTCGAGAGAATCGGTTAACAAATGAAAATTTTATTGCATAGTACTGAAAATCGGACGAACATATATATGGGAGCTATATCCAGATCTAAACCGATCTGAACCAAATTAAAGGAGGATGTCGAAGTGCCCATCACAACTCACTGTCCCAAATTTCGACGACATCGGACAATGAATGCGCCTTTTATGGGCCTAAAGCCTTAAATCGAGAGATCGGTCTATATGGCAGCTATATCCAAATCTGTACCGATCTGGGCCAAATTAAAGAAGGATATCGAGTGGCCCAACACAATTCACTGTCCCAAATTTTGACGACATCGGACAATAAATCCGCATTTTATTGGCCCAAAACATTAAATCTAAAAATCGGTCTATATGGCAGCTATATTCAAATCTCGACCGATCAGGTCCAAATTGAAGAAGGATGACGAAGTGCCCAACACAACTCACTGTCCAAAATTTCGGCGACATAGGCTAATAAATGCGCCTTTTATGGGCCTAAAGCCTTAAATCGAGAGATCGGCCTATATGGCAGCTATATCCAAATCTGAACCGATCTGTGCCATATTGCAAAAGTATGTCGAGGGGCTTTACTTAACTCACTGTTCCAAATTTCGACGACATCGGACAATAAATGCGCCTTTTATGGGCCTAAAGCCTTAAATCGAGAGATCGGTCTATATGGCAGCTATATCCAAATATGAACCGATCTGTGCCATATTGCAAAAGTATGTCGAGGGGCTTAACTTAACTCACTGTTCCAAATTTCGACGAAATCGTATAATAAATGCGCATTTTATGGGCCCAAAACCTTAAATCGAGAGATCGGTCTATATGGCAGCTATATCCAAATATGAACCGATCTGTGCCATATTGCAAAAGTATGTCGAGGGGCTTAACTTAACTCACTGTTCCAAATTTCGACGAAATCGTATAATAAATGCGCATTTTATGGGCCCAAAACCTTAAATCGAGAGATCGGTCTATATAGCAGCCTAATCCAAATCTGAACCGATCTGGACCAAATTAAAGAAGGATGACGAAGGGTCAAACACAACTCACCGTCCCAAATTTCAGCAAAATTGGATAATAAATGTGGCTTTTATGGGCCAAAGGCCCTAAATCGGAGGATCGATCTATATGGCAGCTATATCCAAATCTGGACTGATCTGAGCCAAATTGACAAAGGACGTCGAAGGGCCTAACACAACTCACTGTCCCAAATTTCAGCAAAATCTGATAATAAATGTGGCTTTTTTTGGGCCTAAGACCCTAAATCGGCGGATCGGTCTATATGGGGGCTATATGAAAATATAGTCCGATATAGCCCATCTTCAAACTTAACCTGCTTATGAACAAAAAAAGAATCTGTGCGAAATTTCAGCTCAATATCTCGATTTTTAAAGACTGTAGCGTGATTTCAACAGACAGACGGACAGACATATCTATTGCCCAAAAAGTAATTGCGGATTTTTCATATAGTCGGCGTTGACAAATTTTTTCACAGCTTGTGACTCTGTAGTTGCATTCTTTCTTCCGTCAGTTATCAGCTGTTACTTTTAGCTTGCTTTAGAAAAAAAATGTAAAAAAAAGTATATTTGAATAAAGTTCATTCTAAGTTTTACTAAAAATGCATTTACTTTCTTTTAAAAAATCCGCAATTACTTTTTGGGCAACCCAATAGATCGTCTTAGATTTTTACGCTGATCAAGACGCTGATTTTACGCCCATCCTTTGCTGGTAGGTATAAAAAGGAGTCAGTCTTTAGATTTGTCCTAGAGATAAGTTTTATAAATTTTAATAAAAAATCAAGAGAATTTTTAAGAATTTCTCAGTTATAAACAACAAAATCGAATGACATGCATACCCATTCGTGTATTCTCTCGGATATGCAGGATATCCTTCAACGAAATCTTTCTTACTCATTAACTATCAACCAAACGTATTAACAATTTGCTGACTGTAATGCTTTCACCAAACAATTTGAATTCTTTCGCCATATATCTGAGTGTGTGTGTGTGTGTGTGTGAGTGTTAATGCAATGACTCCAGCACACCCATTTTCACAGACCTTTATATTAACCTCTTGACTCATTGTGGTCTTTTTTAATAGTTCTTAAAAATGTATTTCTTTTGCAGTGAAGGGTGCTTCGTTTTTGTTGTAGCCAAGAGAATATTGTAAAATAAATGAAACACTTATAGTCGAAATGGTTAAATTTAATAGTTTTTCAAAAATAATATATTACATTGGGTTTTTTTTCCATTCTTCGACTTCGATGGCCTTATGGCTACTGTTGCCATTTATTTTTAAGCATTTCACTTGGTTTCATTGTTTAATAATGGCCTTAAATACCCATGCAAAAGCAGTTAAAGAGTAAATAAATACTCATGCGATACTTATTATGGGGCAACCAATATGCATGCATAAACACAAATATAAATATGCATGCATTACACTTACACACACACACACAAACACCAACATATAGGAGAAATGCGTTTTATAAACAAACAGTGGCGGAATTTAATTTCCATTTTGAGGCCATATATAAAGCCAATGAAAACCAGTAACAAGTAAAAAGGAGTTAAGTTTGGCCGGGCCGAACTTTGGATACCCACCTCCTAGGGTATATATATAAACCAACGATCGTCAAAATCCGGTAAAAATTTAATACCTTAAGCACCATAGCAGCTAAATCGAAATATGTTCCGATTTTAGACCAAACACTAATAAGTACACGTCATTGTTCAAAATATTAAAATTTTTAGTAGCTACATCTTGGAGGCCACCGTAGCGCAGTGGTTAGCATGTCCGCCTATGACGCTGAACACCTGGGTTCGAATCCTGTCGAGACCATCAGAAAAAATTGTGGTTTTCCCCTCCTAATGCTGGCAACATTTGTGAGGTTCTATGCCATGTAAAACTTCTCTCCAAAGAGGTGTCGCACTGCGGTATGCCGTTCGGACTCGGCTATAAAAGGAGGCGCCTTACCATTGAGCTTGAACCTGAATCGGACTGCACTCATTGATATGTGAGAAGATTGCCTCTGTTTTTTAGTGGAATGTTCATGAGCAAAATTCGCAAATATCTAAAAATAAACCGATCTGAACCATATACGACACTGATGTCGAAAAGACTGACATAAGTCACTGTGTCAAATTTCAGTGAAATGGGATTATAAATGCGTATTTTAATAGACGACATGGGAGTGAGAGCAGAGACAACGGAGGGCATGTTGAGGCTTTTGATGAAAACCCATTTTCCACAGGATACGACGGGACTCACGGAGACACCAGAATCTTGGAATAATGACGTTGATCGAAGGTTTAAAATTACGGAATTTATGGTGAAAGAAACCTTGAGGATCTTGAAACCATTTAAGTCACCCGGAACATATGGAATATTTCCGGCGTTACCACAGAAAGAGGCAGACTATCTGGCACCACCTCTGGCCAAGTACCTAGAACTTGCATATACTCCGAGAGCCTGGCAGTAGGCAAGGGTGGTGTTTATACCCAAGCCCGGCAAGGCAAATTATGAGACACCAATCGCCTACAAACCGATAAGCCTTACATCCTTTCTACTCAAAACCATGGATCGTATTGTGGACACCATGATAAAGAGTAGGATAACCAGCGAACTGCTCGAATACAAACAGCATGCCTATGTCAAGGGAAGGTCGGTGGAGGCTGCCCTGCACGAGGTTGTTGATAAATTTAGAAGAATCCTTCGATGCCAAAACGTACACACTGGCGGTATGCATTGACATCGAGTGGGCTTTAAACAATATGCGGACCGACTTACAGATCCAATCCTTAGACCAGTAACGGGGGATGGACCGGGTCATTAGAGACTGGATAAACCATACCCTAAGGAACAGGTGGATAAATTGTGTGTCCCATGGCATAAATATAAGGGAGAAAGTGGCACACAGGGGGGCATTTTATCGTAACTCCTCTGGGTGACCACCATAAATAACCTGTTATGGATGCTGACTGAGGAGGGATTTGAACCAGTCTGCTACGCAGACGGTGTTATAATAATGGGTTGCCCAAAAAGTAATTGCGGATTTTTCATATAGTCGGCGTTGACAAATTTTTTCACAGCTTGTGACTCTGTAATTGCATTCTTTCTTCTGTCAATTATCAGCTGTTACTTTTAGCTTGCTATAGAAAAAAGTGTAAAAAAGTATATTTGATTTTAAAAAATCCGCAATTACTTTTTGGGCAACCTACTTCCAAGGGGCAAGGATCCGAACGAGCTATGTAGAAGGCCGAAAATATCGTGCATATGACACATGACTGGGCTAGACCCGGGGGCCTCAATGTTTTCATCAGAGAAGACTGAAATATGCCAGTTCACGAGGAAGATGAAAGTGGGCCAATTTCACGCGCCCACATTTCCTCAATAAGACGATTTCGATATCTGACCAGGTCAAATACTTAGGTGTAATCTTGGACAGGAAACTGAATTGGAAGCATCTCATTTAGGTGCGTACTGAGAAGGCTCACAGATGTTGGGCACCATGAAGGCTCGAAATGGGGCCTGAATCCTAGGATAGTTCACTGGCTCTGCAGGAGCGTGATTAGACCAATTCTTAATTACGCTTGGGTTGCCCAAAAAGTAATTGCGGATTTTTTAAAAGAAAGTAAATGCATTTTTAATAAATCTTGGATTGAACTTTAATCAAATATACTTTTTTTACACTCTTTTTCTAAAGCAAGACAAGAAAGACAGAAGAAAGAATGCAATTACAGAGTCACACGCCGTTGAAAAAATTTGTCAACCCGACTATATGAAAAATCCGCAATTACTTTTTGGGCAACCCATAGTTTGGTGGACTGCTATGGAGAAAAAGTGCAACATAAGGACCATACAACAGTTTCAGAGAACATGTTGTCTTGGCATAGATGGAGCGATGAGGATCACACCCACTAAAGTACTGAAGACTATTATAGATATCCGGCCTATTGACATACAGATTAAATGTGAAGCAGCCAATGCGTCTAGGAGACTCAGGGCGATGCGAGAATATATTGAGAATGGGAGCAGCTCATACCATCGCGGTATATTCGAGGCGGCGATAGGAAACTTGAAAGGAAGGGAGAGGTTTCCGATCGGCTATCTGAGACGGCACTCGAGGTCGTGTGAGAGGCACTGCTGCCAGCGGCACAGTCTTGGATGAACGGAACCCCTTGTATTGCCATCTGGAAGATCATGTTACACGGATGGATCAAAGCTAAAGGACAGAGTGGGCCTGGGTGTATACGCTGGGAACCCAGGGACTGAGATCTGTTTTGGTCTGCCTGACCATAATGCGGTCCTGCAGAGGGAGATCCGGGCGATCACGGCATGGGAGAGGTGGTGTGGTTCTAACACGAGGACGCGAGTGTGAACATCTTTACGGACAGTAAAATTGCCATAAGGGCAATAACAACCAGGACGGTAAGGTCACGAACAGTCTTGCAGTGTAAGAAGGATTAACGCCTTCTCTGAGGATGACAAAAACCACATCGTTTGGGCAGACGATTTGGCGGTGAAGGCCAGAGGACTGAGGTCAATAAACTTGATTAACGGGTCGACTCAGTCCGAGTTATGGGCGTGGGCGATGAATACGCATATAAAACTGTGGAACAGCGAAACGGTCGTAAGGACGGCGAAAATCCTATGGGGGATCCAGATCGTGAGAAGATGAGGCTATAACTGAAAAGAAGTAAGAAGAAGGTCAGTGTGTATAGCTTTCGGTATCATAACGGGACACATAACACTACGAGCTGGCTTACGAAAAACCGGTGCGGCAAGTGATAGCATGTGTAGGGCATGCAGGGAAGAGAATGAGACGTTGGAGCATTTCCTTTGTCATTGCTCGGCTTTCGCTTCTAACAGATACCAGGACTTAGGTGGAGACACAATACAAGACACCAACCAACTTAGGGGAGTGATATTGAAAACAATTAAGGATTTTATTGGTACCACGGAATTTCTAGCTTAACATTTTCTTTTCAGAGGTTACTTTATAGTTTTTAGAGCGCATAAGCCGATTACTGACTTGGGTGTATGTCCTTAGTGGCATGGGGCGGATTAATATCTGCACCCTATTTTCAACCAAACCTATGGGCTCAAGAAGTCAAATTGGGAAATCGGTTTATATGAGAGCTATATCAGGTTATAGACCGATTTTGACCGTACTTAGGGCAGTTATTAGAAGTCGCAACAAAACTCCTCATGCTAAATTTTAGCCAAATCGGACAAAAATTGAGGCTTCCACGGGCTAAAGAAATGAAATCAGGGATTCGGCTTATATGGGAGCTATATCGTAACCGATATAGTCCATTTGGAATCCTCAGTCAATAGAATAGAAAAAGAAATCAATGGTATTGGCTAGCTTTACGCGTTCGGCCGCTTTCGATGCTACCATGGCTAGATCGACTGAGAATGTCGAGACGATCAAGATAAAGTATACTTTATGGGGCTTTAGACGATTATTTCGAAGTGTTACAAACCGTAAGACTAGATTAGTATATCTTAATTTTTGAAGGCTTTAGAGTTGTTACAACAGACGGACGGACATCATTAAATCGTCTTAGAATTTCATTTCATTTCATTTATTTAACACCAAGCACAACAAGATTATATCTTATATTTTACTGTGCTGGTTCACAACAGTGCAGTTTCATCAATTAATTCCATTATAAACTATAACTTATAAAAAAATAAATAAATAATTTAATTATTACTTATACTACTAGACTACATACAATTTCTACTTATAATAATCATGTAGCTCCTTTTTGAATTCAATAGCATTGCTTATGAGTTGTATATATGATGGGAGGGTGTTCCAGAGACGAATACTGTTTACAATAAATTGCCTTTCAGTGATTTGAGATTCAAATCTAGGTTGAATCAGTTTGCGCCCTCGATTTGATCTAGCAAATTGTAGGTGTTTGTAAAGATATACAGGTTCTTTGTTATAAATAACCTTATGTAGTAATTGCAAGCATTTAACATTTAGTAAATTTTCAACTGAAAGATCAAAAATCTGATAAGCAAATTGTGATATGTGGTCATACCGTGGTCTGTTGTATACATATCGTGCAATATCATTGTAGGCAACTTTGATTTTCCTATTGTCATCAGCACTGCAACTTGCAAATAATTCACAATTATATAGAAGAGTTGGGATTAAGTAAGATTTAGCAAGTAGCATACGAATTTCGAAAGGAGTTGACAGACGAGCTGCCCACATATTCCGCAGCATACCACGAACTTTTCCCACAGCTGCATTTATATGATTCGTCCAAGTTAAGGTAGAGTTGAATGTTAAACCCAAGTTTGTTGCTGCTTGAACACGGTTTACAATCGTGTTCTCAATCTTTACTTCAACTTGGTCAGGGATTGTTACACTTCTTTTGTGTATGATGATCAGCTTAGATTTGGTAGGATTTAAACGTAAGGCATTATTAACAGCCCAACAATATATTAAATTCAAATCATTATTTACATTAGAAATACATGTTTGAAAGTCATTCAGTTTCGTGCAGGTATACAGTTGAACGTCATCAGCATACATTTGTATCTTACATGTTAAAGGTACATCGGGCAGATCATTAATGTACATGGTGAATAACAATGGGCCCAGGATTGAGCCTTGGGGCACACCATTTGGAACATGAAGCGTATTTGACCAGATATCATTACAATATACGGACTGAGATCTTTGAGACAGGTACGATGATATCAGTTGACAGGCAGTTCGGGAAAAATTAAATAGTTTTGAGAGCTTGACTACAAGAATTTGATGGTTTACAGTATCAAATGCTTTACTGTGATCCAATAGAAGGAGAAAAGATACGATCTAGTAGGTACCAGATCAAGAAGTTCCATAGCATCAGAAAATTGCGTTTCAATTAAAATATTGCTGTTAAAATCTCCCGCAATAACAATATCATTATATCGTAATGATATTCTTTCAAGGCACGATATCAGCATGTCAAACGGTGTGCTGCTGTTGGGCCTATATACACATCCAATAAGCATTGACGAGTTAGAAATGCCAGTTATTTCAACAAAGAGGTATTCAATACAGTTGCCTTGCTCAGACTTCAGTTTTATAGTACCGTGGATACAGTTTTTTAAATATATTGCAACTCCACCAGCATGGGAGTGCCTATCAGCTCTCAAAACTTTATATCCCGGTAAAGAGTACAAATTGTCAGATATTTCAGGATGGAACCAGGTTTCGGATATACATATTATATCTATATCAGAGTTAACAAATATATCACGAAGTTCATCTAATTTATTATTTAGACTTTGGGCATTGATGTGGACAATCGTTAATCCTGATTTCTGGTTTTTAAGAATTCTAATCATACAGTTTAGATTATCTCTGGAACCATAAGCAGTATTACTTGGCATCACAAGTCAATTGGATAAGCAATGCTGGTAATGTATATATTTGTTCTTCGTAGTTATGAGCTCTATTAAAGTTAGCATTAATAAATATAGTTGTACAACACATATAAAATTTTTGAGTATAATAAAAAATTCTTAATAACAAGAAGAAACATAAAATTAACAAAACTAATTGGGACTTATTATAAGATATTGCAAGATTCATTTCAGTTATCGTTGATGGTGCGATCTGGTGTTTCTCGAAAAAGTTGTGTTAACTGCTCGTTATTCTCTATTAGAGTAGGAGGATCTGTTCCAGTACGTTTAACATAAACAAATCCACGAAGTGAAAAAACGGACTCCAAGTGCTTCTGTCGTTTCAATTTCAATGCATTTTGAAAAATCTTGTAGTTGTGACTCGTAAGATTTTCATTTACATAAAATGGTTTATTTGAATCAAAACCGGCATGAGTTAAAATCAGTTTCGAATTATTCGATTTTCTAAAACGTGCAATGTTTTTCAGGACAAAATTTTTGTCAGACGGAGTAGTTAGATTCACAATAATCACAGGATCTGCCGCACTATTTTGGTTACGAATATTATTCATACGATACATCGCCTTTATCGTAGGAATAGAAATATTTATTGTATCACATATATTTGCAAAAATTTGATAAAGGTTTTCACCGTTATCATACGGTATACCATTTATCCGCAGGTCGCACGCTACCTGTTGATTCTCAAATTTTTGCTGATTAGCCTTCATTGCATACATCTCATTACGCAGATCAGTAATTTCACTTTGCTTATGTTCAATTTTATCCGCCAGTGTCTCAAGCTTTTGAACCCTGTCATCCAGTTTGACATATTTTTCATTCAGTTTGCCAATCTCTTCTTTTATGTCAACCATACTCTTATCAATGACACTTAAGAGACGAGATTCACTCTCTTTTAACAGAGATTTAAGAAGCTCTGTTTGTTTCTCAAATCTCTTGTCAATCAGATGAATTATGCGCTGAGGGGAATCGTATTGGGAGAGTCGCGGAGTTTTGTTGAGGTTACCCTCACTTATGCTTACTCCCTCTCTCATTCTTTTTGGCGCCATCAACAACATCTCTTGAGGAGATGCGTTGTTGTTGTTTTCAGTTGTAATGGTTATGAGTGGCATTTCAGACATGATCAATATTTCTATTACCTTGTTGTTGTTGTATGGTATTTAGCTTTTATCTGTTTTACTTTGCTTGGTTAAAATTTCTTTCGTTTTTGTTTTTTGTTTTGTTCACAAACCAGATGAATATTCCAACAATATCTAGTATACACTACACAACAGTAATTTTTATTAATAAATAAACACAAACAAGTGGAATTTATATAATAAAACAATCAGTTTAATTAATATTTATTTGGAGCTATTTTGAACACGACCGTACTCTAAGAGAGCCAAATGTTATTTTACGACGATCCGAAATAGATATACTTGCTAGGATAGGATATGGATAATTATTGGGTTGCCCAAAAAGTAATTGCGGATTTTTCATATAGTCGGCGTTGACAAATTTTTTCACAGCTTGTGACTCTGTAATTGCATTCTTTCTTCTGTCAGTTATCAGCTGTTTAGCTTTAGAAGAAAAGTGTAAAAAATTATATTTGATTAAAGTTCATTCTAAGTTTTATTAAAAATGCATTTACTTTAAAATTTAAAAAATCCGCAATTACTTTTTGGGCAAACGGAATGACTAAATGAATATACCCCCTTTCCCATGGTGGTGGGTATAAAAAGCACTCTCTTTGTTTTTCTCATGAAATTCTTTCCTTAGAAAATTCTTTCACACGAATACGAGGACTGCATGATTATACTTCAATTTAGTGGCAGTAGTGTTCAATGTTCAAGGCCATGACCGTATGACATTTCCGCCTCTGTTGCAATGCCTATACGTGTATGTACACAAATAAATTCAATGTGTCCATGTTGGTATGTCCTGTGGCATGTCCTGATATGTTCGTAAACATTCGCAAGTATTTGCGAATGACATTGTGCGAAAGTTCATCAATTTATTTAAAAGCCATACAAATGTGTACTACAAAGTAGTCGGGGAAATATAAAAGAACATTTAAATATAAACAAATTATTAATATGCGCTTTTTTTTTGCGGAGGGCTTTGCAAAAAATGCGTACGTGTCAGAGGCTGAGTGCATTGGAATCAAAAAAGAAGAATATAGAACAAATATATCTCAGCATTCAAGAATTTAAAAATGTACTCTTAATCGGCTACTTTATTTCATATGGAGAATTCTTTAGCTAAAACATGTAAAGGAACATTTAGCCCAAAATTTTTAATATCCAACGCCTAGAATATACGATATTTCATAGTTAAAATTTCATCTAAGTCAGATAAAACAAATAAAAGCGTGCTAAATTCGGCCGGGCCGAATAGTATATACCCTCCACCATGGATCGTATTTGTCGAGTTCTTTCCCCGGCATCTCTTCTTAGGCAAAAGAGGATATAAGAAAAGATTTGCTCTGCAATTAGAGCGATATCAAGATATGGTCCGGTTTGGACCACAATTAAATGTTGGAGACCTGTGTAAAATGTCAGCCAATTCGAATAAGAATTGCGCCCTTTGGGGGCTCAAGAAGTAAAATAGAGAGATCGATTTATATGGGAGCTGTATCGGGCAATAAACCGATTCATACCATAATAAACACGTATGTTGATGGGCATGAGAGAATCCGTCGAAAAAAATTTCAGGCAAATCGGATAATAATTGCGACCTCTACAGGCTCAAGAAGTCAAGACCAAAGATCTGTTTATATGACAGCTATATCAGGTTATGAACCGATTTGAACCATACTTGGTACAGTTGTTGGATATCATAATGAAACACGTCGTGCCAAAATTTCATTCCAATCGGATAAGAATTGCGCACTCTAGAGGCTCAAGAAGTCAAGACCCAAGATCGGTTTATATGGCAGCTATATTAGGTTATGAACCGATTTGAACCATACTTGGTACAGTTGTTGGATATTATAATAAAACACGTCGTGCGAAATTTCATTCCAATCGGAAAAGAATTGCGCACTATAGAGGCTCAAGAAGTCAAGATTCAAGATCGGTTTATATGACAGCTATATCAGGTTATAGACCGATTTGAACCATACTTTGCACAGTTGTTGGAAATCATAGCAAAACACGTCGTGCAAAATTTCATTCCAATCGGATAAAAATTGCGCACTCTAGAGGCTCAAGAAGTCAAGACCCAAGATCAGTTTATATGGCAGCTATATCAGGTTATAGACCGATTTGAACCATACTTTGCACAGTTGTTGGATATCATAACAAAACACGTCGTGCAAAATTTCATTCCAATCGGATAAGAATTGCGCACTCTAGAGGCTCAAGAAGTCAAGACCCAAGATCGGTTTATATGGCAGCTATATCAGGTTGTGAACCGATTTGATCCATGCTTGGCACAGTTGTTGGATATCATAACAAAACACGTCGTGAAAAATTTCATTCCAATCGGATAAGAATTGCGCACTCTAGAGGCTCAAGAAGTCAAGACCCAAAATCGGTTTATATGGCAGCTATATCAAAACATGGACCGATATGACCCATTTACAATACCAACTGACCTACACTAATAAAAAGTATTTGTGCCAAGTTTCAAGCGGCTAGCTTTACTCCTTCGGAAGTGAGCGTGCTTTCGACAGACAGACGGACGGACGGACGGACAAACGGACGGACATGGCTAGATCGACATAAAATGTCGCGACGATCAAGAATATGGGGTCTCAGACGAATATTTCGAGTAGTTACAAACAGAATGACGAAATTAGTATACTCCCCATCCTATGGTGGAGGGTATAAAATTTTGTTTTTTTCCAAGATTTTTATACCCACCACCGAAGGATGGGGTTATATTCATTTTGTCATTCCGTTTGCAACACATCGAAATATCCATTTCTGACCCTTTAAAGTATATATATTCTTGATCAGCGTAAAATTCTAAGACGATCTAGACATGTCCGTCCGTCTGTCAGTCTGTCTGTTGAAATCACGCTACAGTCTTCAAAAATAGAGATATTGAGCTGAAATTTTGCACAGATTCTTTTTTTTTTGTCTAGAAGCAGGTTAAGTTCGAAGATGGGCTATATCGCACTATATATTGATATAGGCCCCATATAGACCGATCGGCCGATTTAGGGTCTGAGGCCCATAAAAGCCATGTTTATTATCCAATTTTGGTGAAACTTAAGACAGTGAGTTGCGTTAGGCCCTTCGACATTCTTTGTCAATTTGGCCGAGATCGGTACAGATTTGGATATAGCTGCCATATAGACCGACCCTCCGATTTAGGGTCTAAGGACCATGAAAGCCACATATTTTATCCGATTCCACTGAAATTCGGGACAGTGAGTTGTGTTAGGCCCTTCAACATCCTTTGTCAATTTGGCTCAGATCGGTTCAGATTTGGATATAGCTGCCATATAGACTGATCCTCCGATTTATGGTGTTAGGCCCATAAAAGCCACATTTATTACCCGATTTTGCTGAAATTTGGGACAGTGAGTTGCGTTAAGCCCCTCGAAATTTTTCTTCAATTTGGCCCTGAACGGTTCAGATTTGGATATAGCTGCTATATAGACCGATCTCTCGATTAAGGTTTTGGGCCCATAAAAGTCGCATTTATTATCCGATGTCGCTGAAATTGGGGACAGTGAGTTAAGTTAAGCCCCTCGACATACTTCTGCAATATGGCACAGATCGGTCCAGATTTGGATATAGCTGCCATATAAACCGATCTCTCGGTTGTAGGTTTTGGGGCCATAAAAGGCGCAGTTTTTGTCCGATGTCGCTGAAATTTGAGACAGTGAGATGTGTTAGGCTTTTCGATGTGCTTTTTCAATTTGGCTCAGATCGATTCAGATTTAAATATAGCTGCCATATAGACCGATCTCTCGATTTAAGTTGTTGGGTTCTTTAAAGGCGCATTTATTGTCCGATTTCGCCGAAATTTGGAACAGTGGTTTGTGTAAGGGTCTGCGACATTTATCTGCAACTTGGTCCAAATCGGTCCAGATTTGGATATAGCTGCCATATAGACCGATATCTCGATTTAAAGTCATGGTCCAATAAATGACGCATTTATAATCCTATTTCACTGAAATTTGACACAGTGACGTATGTTAGGCTTTTCGTCATCCGTATCGTATTTGGTTCAGATCGGTTTATTTTTAGATATAGCTACTAAAAAGATGAAAATTTTGTTGTACACAATTGAACAATGACATGTACTTAATAGTATTTGTGCCAAATCGGAACATATTTCGATATAGCTGCTATCAATAAGGTATGCATTTTTCTTCGGGTTTTGATGAAAGGTGGTGTAAATATTGGGTTGCCCAAAAAGTAATTACGAATTTTTCATATAGTCGGCGTTGACAAATTTTTTTCACAGCTTGTGACTCTGTAATTGCATTCTTTCTTCTGTCAGTTACCAGCTGTTACTTTTAGCTTGCTTTAGAAAAAAAAGTGTAAAAAAAGTATATTTGATTAAAGTTCATTCTAAATTTTATTAAAAATGCATTTACTTTCTTTTAAAAAATCCGCAATTACTTTTTGGGCAACCCAATATATACCCAAGGTGGTGGGTATCCCAAGTTCGGCCCGGCCGAACTTAACGCATTTTTACTTGTTAATCAGTCTAACCATTTTTGTCCGTCCGTCCGTTCAATGATATCGTTCGAATGAATGAGGTTATTTGCATGAAAATTGTCACAGAAACTTCTTTTAGATGTAGGTCGCAGGTCGGCTGCTACAATGGGACATTTGCTACTGATTTTCAAACTGTTCGAAAACTGAGCTTATTCAAAACAAGTAAAAGCGTGAAAAGTTCGACGGGGCTGAATCTTATATTCCCTCCACCATGGATCGCATTTGTCGAGTTCTTTTCTGGTATCTCTTTTAGGCGAACAAATGATAATAGAAATGAATTGATATGATACTGGAGCTATAATATCAATTTATCATCCGATTCCGAAAATAATTGAACAGAATGTTGGAGACTATAGTAGAAGTCGTTGTGTAAAATTTCAGCCAATTCGAATAAAAATTGCGCCTTTTAGGGGCTCATGAAGTAAAATAGGGAGATCGGTTTATATGGGAGCTGTATCAGGCTCTAGACCGATACAGACCATAATTGACACATAGGTTGAAGGTCATGAGAGAAGTATTGGAACAAAATTTCAGCGAAATCGGGAAATAATTGCGAACTCTAGAGGCTCAAGAGGTCAAGATCCCAGATTGGTTTATCATAGTCATAACAAAAAACCTCAGCCAAATCAGATAGGAATTGTGCCCTCTAGAGGCTCAAGAAGTCGAGATACCAGATCAGTTTATTAAGCAACTATATCAAGATATGGACCGATTTCAACCATACGTAGCATAGTTGTTGAAAGTCAACACAAAACACATCATGCAAAATTTTAACCAAATGGGATACGAATTTCCCCCTCTAGTGGCCCATGAAGTTAAGATCGCAGATTGGTTTATATGGAAGCTGTATTAAAACATGAACCGATATAGCCCATTTACAATCCCAACCGACCTACACTAATAAGAAATATTGGTGCAAAATTTCAAGCGGCTAGCTTTACTCCTTCGAAAATTTGCTTGCTTTCGACAGACAGACGGACGGACAGACGGACCTGTAGTAAGACAATAAGTTGGCTCCCATATAAACCGATTTCGCGATTTTACCTCTTGAGCCTCTAGAGGGCGCAATTTTTATCCAATTGGGCTAGGATTCGGCGCGGCCGAACTTAACACGCTTTTACTTATTATGGCAAAGAACCCCTTTTGTCATAGCTGCAAAAGACCTTGTAATTGTTTATGTGCCACTTGATGATTTTCCCATGCATGATGTTGGCACATGTATGATAAGTGATTTTCAATTTTTTGTAATCCAATATTGCAACAAGCAGCTCAGAAAAAATGCCAACATCAATACATGACAACATACAACACATGTAACGCCATACCTAGCATCATACAAGGAGTCAAAGGCGGAGACTTCAATAAAGCTACGATATGCCACAATAAAAGCAAAGTAGCCAGCTTGACGAGAAACACACAAAAACGGAATCTACGGTTTGTTTTATAAGGATGCTTTTTTTTGTAGAGTTTTATTTATTTTATCATCATCGGATCATGACTTCGAAGGCATGTGGCAAAATATATTAAAAGCCGCTTACACAAACAAAGTACACATTTGCGGATATTCACTCACTGGGATATGTGAGTATGAGAATGTGTGTGTGTGTGTGTATGGGCTTGTTTGCAGATGGTATTTTATTATAACACAGACTCTGTCGGACAGACAGGCGGACTCGCATATCCTCAGCCAGGATGTTGTTGTTCGGCTGCATGCTTACATGAGTGCAACACATGTTTTCCGTTTGATGTTCACTGTTTTGGTTGGTTAGTAAAATTGGATTGTGTTGTTGTTGTTGCTGGGTTTGTTGCCGGTGCAATGATGCATGTGACATCAGTGTTGCCACAGGGAAATGCAAATAGTTTCGGATATCCTTTAACGCACCATTGGGGTATTAAGCATTCCGAAGAAAGGTTTGAGTAAGTCTACAATTCGAATGAAATGAGAAAATCATCAAGACAACTTCAGAAGTGGGGTAGGTTGGTTATTCTTCATAAAAATGCAAAATTTTTTAACAAATGTTTTATCTGTCTTTGTGTTGCAATCGATGACAGGAAGATAAAACTGCTAAAGTTTGACTAAGACTAAAAGCATGGCGAACTACGGGGCCATGGCGGTATTTTTCAAGTTTGGGAAGACTAGGATAGGCAATATTGAGTCATAAGGCGGTGCAGTGAAGGGACAGTCGATAATACCTAACTGACAGGGGGCCGATGACGAGACAATCACCCACACTCTCAATATTGGGGAGAGGGGAGGATTGAGACGATTGAGAGGAGGATATTGGGGAGGATAAGTGAAGATCCTAATACTGAAACATCAGGCAACGCAGGGGCGAGAGATCCAAAACAGCCTATAGAACAGGAACCCGACGATGAAACCATCAACGACTTTCTCCAGATAAGGTAGACTAGGATTGACAAGGACTAATGTTGAAACATCAGGCAGTGCAGTGCAGTGACAGAGAACTCAATGCCTCCTAACGCACAGGAGCAGATGATGAGACCATAATCTACTCCCAAAAAGCCCATTTTCTTAAAATTTGGAAGACTGGTATAGGCGAAGATCCTAATACAGAAACATCAGGCAGTGCAGGGACGGTAGATTTAAAACAGCCTAACAAACAGGGACCCGATGAGGGAACCATTATCGACTTTCTCAAAATTAGGAAGACTAGGATAGACAAAGATCCTAATATTAAAACACCAGGCAGTGCAGTGACGGAAAACTCAACGCAGCCTTAAGAACAGGGAACAGACGATGAGACAATCATCCAACCTCAAGAAGCCCATCTAATGAAGGACCAATGATTGATGTCACCCAGATAAACCTCCACTCGAGCAAGACAGCTACTCAAGATCTTATGGAGAAAATCAGAATTAAGATAATAATGCCTAAATTCTGAAGCCATAGTCGACCCGGAATAAAGTTTCTGTACTGAACCATATCACTACCAATTATTCTATGCTAACACTGGTACTCGGCCGAGGACCTGCGTTATTTGTCATAAAATGTAAATTATCTATTTTTCCCAGAGCTGCTAACTTCGTATGCAAAAGTGATGAGACGGCGAAAGGGTGGAGCATACCTGGCATCACTTTATCTGTCTGGATAATAATTGCGCCCTCTAGAAGCTAAAGAAGTAAAGTCCCCAGATCAGTTTATAACACAGCTCTATCAGGTTATAGACCGATTTAAACCATACTCGGCACAGTTGTTGGATATCATAACAAAATACGTCTTGCAAAACTTCATTCCAATCGGATAAGAATTGCGCCCTCTAATGGCTCAAGAAGTCAAGATTCAAGATCGGTTTATATGTCAGCTATATATGATAATGGACCGATTTGAACCATACTTGGCACAGTCCTTGTCTAGTCCTTGACTTTCATAAGGTCTTCAAATCTGGGGCGACCTGTGGGTACCAATTATTTCTCATGTTGTCCAACTCCAATAACAAAGCTAATTCTGAAGTTCTGGGTTCTTTGGATTCCCAAGGAATCTGATTAAAATACCCAAGTTTCATATAGCCCCTTAAATAGTCCTTGACTTTCATAAGGTCTTCAAATCTGCCAAAGAAATATGTAACAATATTATTACAATCTGGCAACTCTATAATTCAAATCTTCAACAAACTGCAATACCATCAAATCATATGCTTTTGAATCATAAAGGCAAGCCAGAAACTGCTTCAAAACTTCGCATATTCCGATATATATGCCACAATCAAGGCAAGTTCATAGGCCATAAACCATGTGTGTTTTTTTTTCAGGAATTTTGTTCGTGCAACAAATGTTGTGGCATTCCCTTGAACTCATCTCCATATGGATGTCGACCAAAGAAATTCATAAGAAAATTTTAACAATTTTATGAATTCTTAGCTTTGTTGCTTCCTTTGTGGCCATCAAACTGAAGCAATCACTAGGAAGTATGCAAGAAAAGCCGGAAGTTCCTTTTAAATGCCATTCATGCTAGTTCGGCTCAAAATAACTCTTTAATATTGAAAAACAATTGCTTCGGCGTTCATTTCATTCGAATATTTATTTAAAAATCTCAGAAATTTCCTTTTGTTTTGCTATCGTCATGGTTGTCCTTCATTCTCTGTCGGTTTGTTTGACTTTTGCATATTTCCTTTTGCTTTCTCCTGGCCATGCTGTGAAGTAAAGTTCTGAGTGTAATTTAATTTAAGTCAGGAATGTTCCACATATTTTGGAAAATAATTTCACCAAAGACAAAGATCCAATTTTAAGAATGAATGTTTTTCATATTTGTGAAAAATTATTTACTATTGAAATAAAACAAGATTTTCATTTATAACTTTGTGGTTGGCTCTATTAAAAACAAGGACAGATATCAAGGATAACATGAAGGACCGTGTTAAGTTCGGCCGGGCCGAATCTTGTATACCCTCCACTATGGATCGCATTTGTCGAGTTCAAACAAAGAATATTGAATAAGAACTGTTATGCTATTGGAGCTATATCAAGTTGTAGTCCGATTCGGACCATAAATAAATTGAATGCTGAACATTGTAGTAGTCATTGTGTAATATTTCAGTCGATTTGGGTAAGATTTGCGTCTTGCAGGGTCTCAAGAAGAAAAATTGTGAGACCGGTTTATATAGGAGCCGTATCCAGCTATAGATCAATTTAGACCATAATGGACACATATATTGAGCGTCATGGGAGAAGCCGTGGTACAAAACTTCTGTCAAGTAGCATGAGAATTGCGCCCACTTGAGGCTCAAGAAGTCGAAATCCCAGATCGGTTTATATGGCAGCTATATCAGGTTATGAACCGATTTGCGCTATACTCAGCACAGTTGTTGGGAGTCATAAGAAAACATCTCGCGCAAAATCGAATAAAAATTACGCCCTCTAGCGGCTCAAGAAGTCAAGATCCAATATCGGTTAATATGGCCGCTATACCAGGTTGTAGACCGATTTCGACTATACTTCGTACAGTTATTATTAGTGATACCAAAACACCCCGTGCCATCTATAGGGTCAAGAAGTCAAAACACACGATCGCTTTATATGGCAGCTATATCAGGTTATGGACCGATTTGAACCATTGTTGGAAGTGACACCAAAGTGCCATTAGACCGATCCCTCAATATAAGGTTTTGGGCCCATAAAAAGCGCATTTATTGTCCGATTGTGCCAAAATTGGGGTCAGTGAATTGCGTTAGCCCTTCGACATTCTTCTTCAATTTGGCTTGGATTGGTCCAGATTTGAATATAGCTGCCATATAGACCGATCTCTCGATTTAAGGTTTTGGGGCCATAAAAGCCACATTTATAACCCGATTTTGCTGAAATTTGGAAAAGTGAGTTGTTTTAGGCCCTTCCACTCCTTCCTTTAATTCCACTCCTTCCTTATCGGTTCAGATTTAGATATAGCTGCCATATAGACCGATCTGTCGATTTAGGGTCTTAGGCCCATAAAAGCCACATTTATTATCTGATTTTTCTGAAATTTGGGACAGTGAGTTATGTTAGACCCTTCGATATCCCTCATCAATTTGGCCCAGATCGGTTCAGATTTGGATATAGCTGCCATATAGACTGATGCGCCAATTCAGGGTCTTAGGCCCATAAAAGCCACATTTATTGTCCGATGTCGCCAAAATTTGGGACAGTGAGTTGTGATGAGCCCTTCGACATCGTTTTTCAATTTGGCCCAGATCGGTCCAGATTTGGATGTACCTGCCATATACACCGATCTCTCGATTTTAAGCTTTTGACCCATAAAAGACGCATTTATTGTCCGATTTCGCCGAAATTTGGGACAGTGACTTGTGTTGGGCCCTTCGACATGATGCTTAAATTTGGCTCATATCGGTCCAGATTTTGATATAGCTGCCATATAGACGGATCTCCCGATTTAGGGTTTTGGGCCCATAAAAGGCGCATTTATTGTCCGATTTCGCTGATATTTGGGACGGTGAGTTGTGTTAGGCCCTTCCACATTCTTCGCCAATGTGGCCCAGATTTGGATATAGCTGCCATATAGACCGATCATCCGATTTAGGGTCTTAGGCCCATAAAAGGCGCATTTATTATCCGATTTTCTGAAATTTTGGGACAGTGAGTTGTGTTATGCCCTTCGACATCTTTTTATACCCACCACCGAAGGATGGGGGTATATTCATTTTGTCATTCCGTTTGCAACACATCGAAATATCCATTTCCGACCCTATAAAGTATATATATTTTTTAACAGCGTAAAGATCTAAGACGATCTAGACATGTCCGTCCGTCTGTCCGTCTGTCTGTTGAAATCACGCTACAGTCTTCAAAAATTGAGATATTGAGCTGAAACTTTGCACAGATTCTTTTTATGTCCATAAACAGGTCAAGTTCGAAGATGAGCCAAATCGGACTATATCTGGATATAGCCCCCATATAGACCGATCGGCCGATTCAGGGTGTTAGGCCCATAAAAGCCACATTTATTGTCCGATTTTGCTGAAATTTGGGACAGTGAGTTGTGTTAGGCCTTTCGACATCCTCAATCAATTTGGCCAAGATCAGTACAGATTTGGATATAGCTGCCATATAGACCGATCCTGCGATTTAGGGTCTTAGACCCATAAAAGCAATATTTATTATCTGATTTTCCTGCAATTTGGGACAGTGAGTTTTGTTAGGTTCCTCGAAATTCTTTTTTAATTTGACCCGGATGGCTCCAGATTTGGATATAGCCGCCATATAGAGCGATCCTCCGATTTAGGGTCTTAGGCCCTTAAAAGCCATATTTATTATCCGATTTTGCTGAAATTTGGGACAGTAAGTTGGGTTAGGCCCTTAGACATCATTCTTCAAGTTGGCTCAGATCAGTACAGATTTGGATATAGCTGCCATATAGACCGATCTTTCGATTTATGATTTTGGGCCCATAAAAAGCCACATTTATTATCCGATTTTGCTGACATTTGAGAGAGTGAGTTTGCCCTAATCGTATCAGATTTGGATATAGCTGCCATATAGACCAATCCCTCGATTTAAGGTTTTGGGCCCACAAAAACCACATTTATTATCCGATTTTGCTGAATTTTGGGACTGTGAGTTTTGTTAGGGTCTTCAACTTTTTTTCTGCATCTTGGCTCAAATCAGTACAGATTTGGATATATCTGCCATATAGACCGATCCCCCGATTAAGGGTCTTAGGTCCATAAAAGCCACATTTATTATCCGATTTTGCTGAAATTTGGGACAGTGAGTTGTGTTAGGCCCTTTCACATCTTTCTCCAATTTGGCCCAGATTTGGATATAGCTGCCATATAGACCGATCTCCCGATTTAAGGTCTTAGGCCCATAAAAGCCTCATTTATTGTCCGATTTTGCCAAAATTTGGGACAGTGAGTTGTGTCATGCCCTTCGACATTCTCCTTCAATTTGGCTATGATCGGTCAAGATTTGTATATAGCTGCCATATAGGCCGATACGCCGATTTAGGGTCTTAGGCCCATAAAAGCCACATTTATTACCCGATTTTGCTGAAATTTGGGTCAGTGAGTTGTGTGAAGACCTTCGACATACTTCTTCAATTTGGCCTAGATCGGTCCAGATTTGGATATAGCGGCCATGTAGACCGATATCTATTTTTGAAGTCTTGGCCCCATAAAAGGCGCATTTTTAATCCGATTTCACCGAAATTTGAGACAGTGACTTATGTTAGGATTTTCGACATCCGTGTCGTTTATGATTCAGATCGGTCTTTATTTGGATGTAGTTACCAAAAAGACCAATATTTTTATACCCTCCACCATAAGATGGGGGGTATACTAATTTCGTCATTCTGTTTGTAACTACTCGAAATATTCGCCTGAGACCCCATAAAGTATATATATTCTTGATCGTCGTGAAAGTGTATGTCGATCTAGCCATGTCCGTCCGTCTGTCCGTCCGTCCGTCCGTCTGTCTGTCGAAAGCACGCTAACTTCCGAAGAAGTAAAGCTAGGCGCTTGAAATTTTGCACAAATACTTCTTATTAGTGTAGGTCAGTTGGTATTGTAAATGGGCCATATCGGTCCATGTTTTGATATAGCTGCCATATAAACCGATCTTGGGTCTTGACTTCTTGAACCTCTAGAGTGCGCAATTCTTATCCGATTGGCACGAAATTTTGCACGATGTGTTTTGTTATGACATCCAACAACTGTGCCAAGTATGGATCAAATCGGTTCATAATCTGATATAGCTGCCATATAAACCGATCTTGGGTCTTGACTTCTTGAGCCTCTAGAGTGCGCAATTCTTATCCGATTTGAATGAATTTTGGCACGACGTGTTTTGTTATGATGTCCAACAACTGTGCCAAGTATGGTTCAAATCGGTCCATAACCTGATACAGCTGCCATATAAACCGATCTTGGGTCTTGACTTCTTAAGCCTCTAGAGTGCGCAATTCTTATCCGATTATAATGAAATTTTGCACGACGTGTTTTGTTATGATATCTAACAACTGTGCCAAGTATGGTTCAAATCGGTCCATAACCTGATATAGCTGCCATATAAACCGATCTTGGGTCTTGACTTCTTGAGCCTCTAGAGTGCCCAATTCTTATCCGATTTGAATGAATTTTGGCACGACGTGTTTTGTTATGATATCCAACAACTGTGCTAAATATGGTTCAAATCGGTCCATAATCTGATATAGCTGCCATATAAACCGATCTTGGGTCTTGAATTCTTGAACCTCTAGAGTGCGCAATTCTTATCCGATTGCCATGAAATTTTGCGTGACGTGTTTTGTTATGATATTCAACAACTGTGCCAAGTATGGTTCAAATCGGTCCATAACCTGATATAGCTGCCATATAAACCGATAGGGGGTCTTGACTTCTTGAGCCTCTAGAGTGCGCAATTCTTATCCGATTAGAATGAAATTTTGCACGACGTGTTTTGTTATCATATCTAACAACTGTGCCAAGTATGGTTCAAATCGGTCCATAACCTGATATAGCTGCCATATAAACCGATCTTGGGTCTTGACTTCTTAAGCCTCTTAAGCGCAATTCTTATCAGATTGGAATGAAATTTTGCACGACATGTTTTTTTTATGATATCCAACAAGTGTGCCAAAAATGGTTCAAATCGGCTCATAAACTGATATAGCTGTCATATAAACAGATCTGGGGACTTGACTTCTTGAGCCTCTAGAAGTCGCAATTATTATCCGATTTGCCTGAAATTTTGTACGATGGATCCTCTCTTGACCATCAACATACGTGTTTATTATGGTCTAAATCTGTTTATAGCCCGATACAGCTCCCATATAAATCGATCTCTCTATTTTACTTCTTGAGCCCCCAAAGGGCGCAATTCTTACTCGAATTGGCTGACATTCTACACAGGTCTCCAACATATAATTTAATTGTGGTCTAAACCGGATCATATCTTTATATCGCTCTAATAGCAGAGCAAATCTTTTCTTATATCACTTTTTGCCTAAGAAGAGATGTCGGGAAAAGAACTCGACAACTGCGCTCCATGGTGGAGGGTATATAAGATTCGGCCCGGCCGAACTTAGCACGCTTTTACTTGTTTTCTACAAAATTGAACAATGACTTGCGCTTTTTAGACCACTCCATGTCCATGCCGAATTTGGTCCAAATCGGTATAGTTGGTATATAGTTGCTATGGGGGTATAAGTTATGCATTCTTCACCGGATTATAAATGCGCCTTTTATCGGCCCAAAACCTTAAATCGAGAGATCGGTCTATATGGCAGCTATGTTCTGCATTCTTCACCGGTGGTGGTATCCCAAGTTCGGCTCGGCCTTTTTGCTTGTTTTTTTTTTTTTTCGTTGCATTTACCCAAGGGGTTTCTGAATAGCTGGCCCAAACATAAGCAGTTATTTGCTTTTGTAAAGGTATGACACCTCGGCATCCGCTTATTTGCACCTTTATTTACAAGCAAAAGTGCTACGACTATTTTCGACCCAACAATTTCAGTTTCCATTTCAGTTGCAGCTTTTCATGGACATTTTTCCCATAATTCATTGCAAAAATCTTCTTCGTACAACCAAAATGTATTTATTTACAAAGTTTTTCGTTTTCTGTTTGTTTCACTTTTCGTACCCTGCTACTACAGTTCTTCATGTTTTTCTTTGTCCCCCAATTTGGTTGTTTTACTTTTTTCCATTGGATATTCTCCAGTGTCAACAGTTGCAATTTGTAATGAAATCTTACGATTTCCATTGTTAACTTGGAAGTTTGACGGAAAAGTTTTTTATTTTTTTCCACGACTTTGTAAGTTTTGTCGGCCATATAGTTGTTGTTGTTGGCATAAATAAGGGTTATATGAAAATTCCTTGAAATTGTTTAGTTTTTTGGCCGTTCATTGCAGTTGTTTACTTGGAAAAATTCTTTAGAAATGGAATTACTTTTGCCAATTGTTGGTAAGGTAGAATAGTTTTAGTTTTTTTATTTTCCGATTATTCCAGAATTTTGCTCTTGAAGTGTTAGAGAAAAGCCAAATATGTAAAATGTTAAAAAAATTTGCTATCATATCTCTATCATCAATTTTTTTTTATTTTTATTCCAAAGAACAGCTACATATCCTCTGCTGACCTCTAGGTGTCATGCTGCCATTTTTTTCACTCATCATTGCATCCTCACATGCCATTGGTAATGACATAAAACACAGGCTATGTGATGAGAATTTTTTGTTTTCATTGATGTCTGATTGAAATGCCTGTGAACATAACCAACAAAGACATGAAATGCTATTGAAAGCTTAAGCGTTTCTTAATCAAATAAACCGGCCAAATCCTTCTTCATAAACACGAAATCTACCCCTATATGCTTGAAGGGATCAAAAAGTGTCTAAGACAAACTTTTTTTCGTTTTTGCAAAGTCTCTCGCATAAAATTTGATGGCAAACTTTTCGATAGAATAAAACAATCATAAAAAGTAACTTGTCACAATTCCACAACTTATTCTTAGTTGGGTTTTTGTTTTTGTTTGTGTCATCCTCGAATGCTTGTTATCCTTTCGAATGGATGTGACATTTTATCCTCAGCTACAACAACTGAACTTTTGGATATGCCTGAGCTGACAGCCAGAAAATCGAAAGAGTGGGAGAGAGAGAGCGCTAAAACTGCTACCCATTTAAAGAGATCAACATAAAAATAAATGTTTTTCTGTGCTTACCAAAAGAAAACATTTTAGTTGATGTCTTGCATGAACCCCAAATCGCTGAAAAAGAAGTCTTAACGAAATAGACACAAATCCCAAATAATCTACCAACTGTAACAAGTGTGAATCCATGCTGATGATTGAGAGATTGAAATGGATGGTGGGTAACCTTTGACTTCAAACAATAAAGAAATCACTTGCATGGACTGGCAAACCTAAATTACCTAACCTAACCTTTGAGAAATTGTGATTCACTTTAAGAACATATCTATTTGTTTGGCAAATTTCTTATCGTTTAAGAAATTAAAAAAAAAAAATCCTATCATGTTGGATACACGCAGGGTGTGAAGTTACAGCCATTAGTTAAAGTGGTTTTAGCCGAGACATGAACCAGGAATGGATGGAATTGAAACAAAAAATTAAAATCAATATATCTCCGACAATTTTGGGCGGATTTTGAAAAATTTTATATTGAAAGAAAGATCCAAGGGAGCAGAATTGGTCACCAAAAGAGTTTTTCTCCACAAAACCAATCATACACTCCTTAAAGCGCACATTTTATATATTTCTAAAAAATATTAAAACTGAAAAGTCGCTCTCAAATGGAAGCCCTAAGAGAGCATTATCGGCCAAGGTACAGAAATTCAGCGAATTCGTTACAGAAATCGAGATATTTAAAAACAAGTAAAAAGGCACTCAGAACTTTAAATACCCACTTCCTCGGGTATATATAAACATCCCCTTTCGTCACAATCCTATGAAAATTGGCTAACTAATGCACACAAATTCGGTACGGATATTGTGGGGTCTTATAATATAAGTCACTGTTGAATTTTGTATTTCAACTTTCAACAAAAACAGACCCTTAACCGGCATATCGGTCTAAATGACAGCTATATCAAAACACAGGCCTATTTTCACCATATTTGGGTCAGATGGCGGGTGACCTAAAACAACTCCCTGTTTCAAATTTCAGCGAAATCGGGTGATGCCCTAAATACATGGTTCGTATTCTACAAAACAATTGCTGTTTGTGGGATATTTTGGGAAAGGGACCAGAAAATTGGTCCCGAAAATAGGTATCAATTCTTGCTCTACCCCCCAATACCTTTCACTTAAGCTCCAAATTGACATGGTGGGTAAATATGCCCGATTTAGGTGTGTTTTAGAGATTGGGGTGGTCCCCAAACACTAATCGCCGAAAATATATCAGCAAAGTGCTCTATTCTCATATATCTACATATCATTTATTTGAACCCCATATTGCCATTGCCCTCAAAATTGGATATCAAATTCGTTTTCAAATCTCATTTAAACTCCATATTGCAAAAGTCAGCAAATAATAGGTTTGGGGTATTGGCCCTAAAACAATGAATATTTAGTTCCACTCTCTTTAAGACCCAAATTGTCTTGGTGACCAAATACGTCCTATTTGGGGGTTGCTATAGTGGTGGGACATGCGCTAGACAGTTGGCCTCTAATGTTGATATCAGATACGTGGTCTTCTCCCAAATACCTTTAATTTGAGCCTCATATTTCCATAGTCGGCTAACATGACCGGCTTGATATCAGATTCTTGCTTTACTCCCAATGACCTTTCATTTGAGCCCCATATTGCTATGGTCGTAAATTTGTTCCCTTTGGGGGATATTTTTGGGTAGAGGCGGCCCCCAAACACTTGGTCCCATATTTGGATATCAGATTATAATTCTACACTCAAATACCTTTTATTTAAGCCCCATATTCCCATGGTCAGTAAATAAGTCCTATTTGGGGAAGGGGGTGGACCCCCAGAAACGTGGTCCCACATTTGGATATCAGATTCGTATTCTACTGGCAAATACCTTTCATTTGACTCCCATATTGCTATGGTCGGTAAATATGTCTGATTTAGTGGTGTTTTGGGGTTTGGGTGGTGTTTTGGGGGTGAGGAGGCCCCATAGACACTTTTCCCGAATATTGATATCAGATTCGTGCTTTACTCCCAAAGACCTTTCATTTGAACCCCATATTGCTGTGGTCGTAAATTTGTCCCCTTTGGGGGAGGTTTTTGGTGAGAGGCGGCCCCACAAACAGTTGTTCCCATATTTGGATATCAGATTCGTATTCTACATTCAAATACCTTTTATTTAAGCCCCATATTCCCTTGGTCAGTAAATAAGTCTTGTTTGGGGGGTATTTTGGGAAAGGGGTGGACCCCCAGAAACGTGATCCCACATTTGGATATCAGATTCGTATTCTACTCGCAAATACCTTTCATTTGAGTCCCATATTGCCATGGTCGGTAAATATGTCCGATTTAGGGGTGTTTAGGGGCTTGGGGTGCTCCTCCTACCACTTGGCTTGACAATTGGATATCAGATACGTTTTCTTATCCTAAATACCTTTCATTTGAGTCCCATATTGTCGTGATTGGTCAAAATATATATTTGGTAGGTTTTAGGGTGGGGGAGCCCCCCTAGGTACCCCATCCGAAATTTGGAAACCAAATTTTTATTTTTAGGATACTATATGAAAGCGCACAAAATTTCGACTAAATCGCACCACCCATCTCCGAGATCTGAAAATTTGGGTTAGGGGGAGAGTCCGCCTCCCCTTCATTTGAGTCATATATTGCCATGGTCGGTAAATATGTCCGATTTTGGGGCTTGGGGTGGTCCCCCTAGCACTTGGTCCGTCAATTGGATATCAGATACGTTTTCTCATCCTAAATACCTTTCATTTGAGTCCCATATTGTCGTGATTGGTCAAAATATATGTTTGGTAGGTTTTAGGGTGGGGCAGCCCCCCTAGGTACCCCATCCGAAAGTTGGATAGTAAATTTTTAGGGCACTATATGAGAGGACACAAAATTTCGACTAAATCGCACCACCCATCTCCGAGATCTGGAAATTAGGGTAAGGGGGAGGGTCCGCCCCCTCTTCAGATATCAAAAAATGAAGATTCCTATTTTCACCACGGGGTCATTATGCACCATCTGTGAAAATTTCAAGAAAATCGGTTCAGCCGTTTCTGAGTCTATAAGGAACACACAAACATACAAACAAACAAACACAAATTGATTTTTATACCCTGCACCGCCACTGTGGTACAGGGTATTATATATTTGTGCATTTGTTTGCAATGCTAAGAAGGAGAAGAGCTAGACCCATTGATAAGTGTATCGATCAACTCAGAATCACTTTCTGATTCGATTTAGCCATGTCCGTCTATCTGTCTGTGAGTTCATGTATTCTTGTAATCAAACTGCAGGTCGTATTTGTTGTCCGATTGTCACGAAATTTTGCACATGTCACTTTTTTGGCCCAAGGACAAACGCTGTTGATTTCGAAAAAAATTGGTTCAGATTTAGATATAGCTCCCATATATATCTTTCATCCGACATGGACTTTAATGGCTGTACAAGCCACAGTTTTAGTCCGACCTTTAAAATATTTTGCACGAGGTGTTTTATTTGACGTCCTAATATGTGTGGAAAATTTCATGAAAATCGGTCCAGATTTAGATATAGCTCCCATATATATCTTTCATCCGATATGACCGTTTAAGGCTGTAGAAGCCACAATTTTTTACCTATCTCTACAAAATTTGGCATGGGATGTTTTATTTGACGTCTTTATATGTGTGCAAAATTTCATAAAAATCGGTCCACATTTAGATATAGCTCCCATATATATGTATCGGCCGATTTGCACTTAAATGGCCGTAGTAGCTAAAATTTTCAACCGATCTGCACAAAATTTGGCACGGACTGTTTTAGTACGGTACTTAATATGTCTGAAAAATTTCATAAAAATCGGTTCAGATTTGGATATAGCTCCCATATATATCTTTCATCCGATTTGAACTATTAAGGCTGTAGAAGCCACAATTTTGGTCCGATCTTTACCAAATTTGGCGTGTAGTCGTTTTTGTGAAGTCTCAATGTATGTGCAATATTTCATAAAAATCGGTGCAGATTTAGATATAGCTCCCATATATATCTTTCATCCGATTTGGCTTTTTAAGGCTGTAGAATCCACAATTTTCGCCCGATTTTACACGAGATGTTTAAATTGACGTTCCAACAATACTTGCGCAAAATTTCATTAAAATTAGTCTTATTTTAGATATAGGTCCAAAGTGTATATTTCATCCGATTTGGACTTTGGTCACTTCTCTACAATATAGGACGTGAAATGTTCTATTTCATGTCCCAATATGTGTCATTAAAATTGGCACAGGTTTCGATATAACTCCCATATAATCTTTTATTCGAGTTGGCCTTTTAAAGATGTGGAAATCCAAATCTTTTGTCCTATGGTAGGAAAATCTTTCAAGGTCCCAAATTGCTATTTCAATTGGTATCCAAATTAAAATCTGACTAGATTTCGAGATAAGTTCTACATATAAAAGGTACTGCATGCACTTGGTGGTGTAGGGTATTATATAGTCGGCACCGCCCGACTTTTGCCTTTCCTTACTGGTTTATATATGAGATAACTTTTGAAAATACATCAACATTGTCAGACAAAAAAAAATTTAAATTTGTTGTTAAAATTTTTAATAATTGAAAATTTTTTTGCTCTTGCTAAAATGTCACATCACCAAATGGATTATCCTTGTGCCATATGTTTGCAGCGAAAGCAATCACCTCACCCTTGGCCATGTGGCCATTCAATTTGTGAATCGTGTGTGGGAAAATATTTGTGGCATGTTGGATATGTTCGGCCCAAAGAATGTCCAAGATGCGGTGGAGTTAACGGTAATTGAAAGGTTAGTCAAACTATGTGACCCAGGAGTTGACCCAAGAGTTGATGCAAATATTTTTCATTGTGGATTTAAAAAAATTGGTTAAAAAATTGTTGTTAATAATTTTTGCATTTCAGACTCCAACTCCAGTATCGAAGAGGCTGGTGGCAACTAAAAACGGCAAACCAGAGTGATGATTAAAATTGTTCATAAAAGATTTGAAATGCCCTTTTTTACATGCCTATTATATTAGTTTTAAATTTTGAAGACTATGTCAAGTACGCAATGACAAGGACCCTAAAAATTTGTATGGAAATTAAAGATTAACCTCTAACTGGCTACGTGGTGGTAAATTTTACACGCTCAACACATTTATGTTTAACAATTCCTTTTTGTCTCAGTTTTGCGATGGAGTTCTTGACATATCCACTCAATTTGTCACCCTTAGTGCAACCCGTCGACAAATGTGACATATTTTCTTTGAAACATTTTTACTCCTGCCTCGCCATCAAGGTAAGTATTCAGAAGAAAATAAGATAGCCCACGTCATGATTCAAAGAATAAATTTGAAGGTCGCTTTGCATGGGAGCCATATCAGGTTATAGATCGATTAGGAACTTATTTGCCTTGAATGTTGGAAGTGTTATCAGAAGTCATCGTGCAAAATTTCAGTCAAATCGGACAATAAATTAGCTATCTAGGGGATCAAAAAGTCCAATCGGGAGATCGGTTTATATATGAGCTACATCCGATTATGTTCCGATTTGAACCATAAGCGGCACATATGTTACTACTCATAATAAATGTCGACGTGCAAATTTTCCACCCAATCGGTTAAAAATTGCGCCCTCTAGAGGCTGAAGGTGTGAAATTCGAGATCGGCTTATGGAAGCTATATAAGGTTATAGACCGATTTGTACCAATAAAAGCACGGATGAGTGGGAGTCATAAAAATACAAAACTCATGAGATTTCAGCCCAATTGGATAATTATAACGCCCTCTATAGACTCAAGAAGACAAAACGGTAGATATGTTCATATAAAAGCTATATTGGGTTATGAACCTTTTTGGACCATAAGCGGGACATATATTAACAAGTAAAAGCGTGCTAAGTTCGGCCGGGCCGAATCTTATATACCCTCCACCATTGAACGCATTTGTCGAGTTCTTTCCTGGTATCTCTTTTTAGACAAACAAAGGATGAAAGTAAAGAAATTCTTTGCTAATTGAGTTGAGTGTTGGAGACCACAGTAGAAGTCTATGGGTCATGGGAGAAGCCGTTGTACAAAATTTCAGCCAAATCGGATAATAATTACGCCCTCCCGAGGCTCAAGAAGTCAAGATCCCAGATCGGTTTATATGACAGTTATATCAGGTTATAGACCGATTTGAACCATATTTTGCATAGTTAGAAGTCATAACAAAACCCCTCATGCCAAATTTCAGCCGGATAAGAAAACAAAAATCGGATAAGAATTGGGTCCTCTAGTGGCTCAAGAAGTCAAGATCCCAGATCGGTTTATATGGCAGCTATATCAAAACATGGACCGATATAGCCCATTTACAATCCCAACCGACCTACACTTATAACAAGTATTTGTGCAAAATTTCAAGCGGATAGGTTTACTGCTTCGAAAGTTAGCTTGCTTTCGACAGAGAGACGGACGGCCGGAAAGACGGACGGACATGGCTAAATCGACTTAAAATATAATGACGATCAAGGATATATATACTTTATGGGGTCTAAGACGAAAATTTCGAGGAGTTACAAACAGAATGACGAAATTAGTATACCCCCATCCTATGTTGGAGGATATAAAAATCGTAACAGAAGTCAAAGTGCAACATTTCAGCCCAATCGGCTAAACTTGAACAAAAATGCATTGTGCGATATGAATTATTTTTATACCAACCGCCACAGGATGGGAGTATACTAATCTAGTCATTCCGTTTGTAATATTAGTCTAAGAACCCATAAAGCATATATATTCTTGATCGTCCCGACGTTCTGAGTCGATCTAGCCATGTCCGCTCGTCCATCCATCTGTCGAAATCACGATAGCGGTCGAACGCGTAAAGCTAGCCCCTATTGCTAGCTATTGATGCAGGTCGTTGGGGATTGCAAAAGGGTCATTTCGATTCAGAATTAGACATAGCTCCCATTTAAACCGATCTCCCGATTTGATTTCTTGAGACCCTAGGAGACTCAATTTTCATCGGATATGGCTGAACTTTGGAACAAACACTAGTTTTGTGACTTTCACCATTCATGCGAAGTATGATCCGAAGCGGTCGATAAACATATATAGCCCCCAAATAAACCGATCACCGGATTTGACTTCCTGGTGGCTTAGAAGCCTCAATTTTCACCAGATTTGGCTGATATTTGGAACCAAAACTTGTGTTATGACTTCCAATATCCATGCCAAGTTCGATCCTAGTTGGTCTATAAAATGCTGTAGCCCCCATATAAACCGATCCCCCGATTTGACTTCTTGATGTCTTAGAAGCCTCAATTTTCATCCCATTTGGCTGACATTTGTTACTAAAACCTATCTAATGACTCACAACATCTATGGCAAGTTTTATCCCAATCGGTCCATATATTGATATAGGCCCCCCTATATACCGATAACCCCAATATGACTTCTTGATGTCATGGTAGCCATTCAATTCCCGATTTGATTGCTACAAATTAATTCAAATTTAAACTCATTATATAAGGGTAAATTTTAATCGGAATTTATTGTGGTGGGTCCTCAATATTCGGCCCGACCGATCTTAGCACGTTTTTACTTGTTGGGGTATAAAATAGTGAAATTTTATTGAATTTTTGTAGCTAGCGCTATTTTGATGGTAAAATTTGTATACCTTAAATCACTACAGTGCAGGGTATTAAAATTTTGTGAAGTTGTTTGCAACACCCAAAAGGAGAAGCGATGAAGCTTTCAATGGATTATGGATCGATGAGAATCACTTGCTGATTCGATTAAGTCATATATGTCTGCCAGCCCTTCTGTTTTTCTGCTTCTCTATCTGTTTGCCCGCCTGTATGTCCATTTGTATGTCCATCTGTCTGTCTGTCTGTCCGTCTGTCTGTCTGTCCGTCCGTCCGTCTGTCCGTCTGTCTGTCCGTCTGTCTGTCCGTCTGTCTGTCCGTCTGTCTGTCCGTCTGTCTGTCCGTCCGTCTGTCTGTCTGTCTGTCCGTCTGTCTGTCTGTCCGTCTGTCTGTCTGTCTGTCCGTCTGTCTGTCCGTCTGTCCGTCTGTCTGTCCGTCTGTCTGTCTGTCCGTCTGTCTGTCTGTCTGTCTGTCTGTCTGTCTGTCTGTCTGTCTGTCTGTCTGTCTGTCTGTCTGTCTGTCTGTCTGTCTGTCTGTCTGTCTGTCTGTCTGTCTGTCTGTCTGTCCGTCTGTCTGTCTGTCTGTCTGTCTGTCTGTCTGTCCGTCTGTCTGTCTGTCCGTCTGCCTGGCTGTCCGTCTGTCTGTCTGTCCGTCTGCCTGGCTGTCCGTCTGTCTGTCCATCTGTTGCCCGACTGTCTGTCCGTCTGTAGACTTATTTCCCACGATTGTTTTAGCTCATTCCTTTGCCGAATGATCCACTTTTAAAATTCACTTCTGGCTTAATGACTTTTGTACTTTTATTAACTTTAAACTATTTGAACATTTTAACCTCTTTTTCCTTTTGCTTTATACCATACATTGTATTTAAATGGTGTGTTCGCAATTTAATTTCCTTTCATTGATTTCATTACATTTGATTCGTTTAATTTTTTTTTCTTCTATGTTTTATCCTCACATTCATTCAACTTCCCGATCATCCTCATTGGTTCGTTGATTCATCCTATACCAAGGATTTATATTAAATCTCTGGGTGCAATGATGGCAATCTGATATAAATGTAATAAAATTAGCAAAGAAAGGAAATCTTATCAGTTTCTAATTTAATAGAATGAGGTTTGGGAAAAAATCCTAAGACACAACAGCCACACACACTCACATGCACAATCATTTGGCATACAACTACATTTACCGCACTATTACACTCTCTCGCTCACTCCCACACACAAATGAGAAATAACTAATTTATATAAAATCATAAGAGAAATCTGAGGGAAAAATCACCAAGTTGGAACTACAACAACTGAAAGATGCAAAAGATTAAATCTTGGTGGGTTCACCCCTCTATGCTAACGCCTTTACGCCTTTTGCTCCCCTTTACCCCAAAGCAAACGTCATGGCAGTGAGGATTGGATGGGGCTGAGAGTAGTGTAGCATATCAAAACCACAATGAGAAGAATGGCTACAGAGATGGAATTGTAGATGCCAACCCACCAAAAACGTTTTGCTAAATTGCTAACCAAAACTCTGGGGTATACCACACTCTTGCTGTAACCCAAAGCATTCACATACATACTCGCACATTACACACCATCTTAAACAGCACGGAATATTCATTCAAACCAACAAAGAAAACGCATATACACATGCACACACACATACAGCCACCCGAATAATCTGTAGTGCTGGGAATTAAGGTTTCTTTTTAACTTTGTTGCTTGTATGAAGATGCACAATCTGATTGTGATTTGGTTAAAAAGAATTGTTAAATTTTAAGAAAATTGAGATATTTGATTGCAAAACTTCTCTATTGTGAAACTTTGGAAAATGGAACTAATGGATGGGGGCATAAAATCTAGAAGACGATTTAACAATGTCCGACCGCCTGTCTGTCCGTCTGGCCGGTCGTCCGTCTGTCCGTCCGTTTGTCCGTCCGTCTGTCCTTCCCTCTGTCCGTCCGTCTGTCTGTCTGTCTGTCCGTCTGTCCGTCCGTCTATCCGTCCGTCTGCCCGTCCGAGTGGCCGTCCGCCCGTCTGACTGTCTGTCCGTCCGTCTGTCTGTCCGTCTGTCTGTCCGTCTGTCTGTCCGTCTGTCTGTCCGTCCGTCTGTCTGACCATCTGTCCATCCGTTTGTCCGTCCATACGTCTGTCCGACCGTCTGTCCGTCCGTCTGCCCGTCCGTTCGTCCGTACATCCGTCTGTCTATCTGTCCGTCTGTCCATCCGTCTGTCCGTCCGTCTGTCTGTCTGTCTGTCTGCCTGTCCGTCTGTCCGTCCGTACGTCTGTCTGTCTGTCTGTCTGTCCGTCCGTCTGTCTGTCTCTCCGTCCGTCTGTCTGTCTCTCCGTCCGTCTATCTATTCGTCTGTCCGTCCATCTATCCATCCGCATGTCCGTGCGCCCGTCTGACCGTCTGTCCGTCTGTCTGTTGAAGCCACACTAAAGTCTTTTAAAATAAAGATATTGAGCTAAACTTTTCACACAGATTCTTTTTCTATCGATAGGAAGGTTTAGTTCAACAATGGGCTATATCGGACTATATCTTGATATAGCCCCAGTATAGACCGATCTGACGATTTAAGGCCTAATGCCGAGTAAAGCCACATTTAATATCCGATTGCGCTGAAATTGAGGACAGTGAGATGTGTTCGGCCTTTCGACATCCTTCTTCAGTGTGGCATATATCGGTCCAGATTAAGATATAGCTGCTATATAGACCGATCTCTTGATTTGAGGACTTGGGCCCATAAAAAACACATTTATAGTCAAATTTTGATAAAATTTAGGACAGGGAGTTATGTAAGGTCTGTGAAGATCCTTGTTTAATGCGACCCAAATCGGTCCAGATTAAGATCTAGTTGAAATATAGACCGATCTCTCGTCTTAAGGTCTATGAATGTTCAACATTGTAGAAGTCATTGTGTAATATCTCAGTTCATTAGGATAAGAATTGCACCTTGTGGGGGCTCAAGAAGCAAAATCGGGAGATCGGTTAATATGGGAGCTGTATCAAATTATGAACCGATTCAGACCCCACATGGCACAGTTATTGGAAATCATAATCAAACACTAAACGCAAAATTTTAGCCAAATTGGACAAAAATGGCGTCTTATAAGGGCACGCAATCAAATCGGGAGATCGGTTTATATGGGAGCTATATCAGGTTATAGACCGTTTTGGACCGCACTAGGCGCAGTTGCTGGAAGGCATAACGGATTATCACATGCAAAATTTCAGCCAAATTGGACCAAAAGTGTGGCTTGTAAGGGTTCAAGAAGTGAGATCGGGAGATTGGTTTATGTCGTCGCAGTTGTTTGAAGTCATAATGGAGTAATATATTTAAAATTTCAGCCAAATTAGACCAAAAGTGCGGCTTGTAAGGGCTCAAGATGAGCACCGCCCCTAGTTTCGCGTAACTAATCTAGTCATTCCATATTTGACACCTCGAAATATTGATCTGCGACAGCATATCTCTTGATCCATCTCTGAGATTCTGAGACCCCATTACTTTGACGTAAACAATGATGCTGAGTATAAACTCCCTGTAGGTTAATGCAATTTGAAAGTTTCAAATGCATCACCAAATCACTGTGCATACACAATCATGCACTACCATGGCAGTGTAAGTGTAAATTCTCGCATATTCCTTGGAAAGAATGACAAGACTGTTTATTCCCCGACAAGGAATTACTTTGGAGCAATACAAGCCAAAAAAGAGGCACTCAATAAATCATGTATTGTCGCTGACACCGTGGGACGTCTATGCTCGAATATGCTTCACACCACGGACATTCAAGACGCACGGCAAAGAAAAGCAAAAAATAAATGAACAGCAGTAGCAACAGTAACAACAACAAATACAAAGACAAGATGCAAAGAACATAACGTAAGAATAAGAAGAAACTGTCCTAAGGAATTTTTGTTTGTATTTCTTTGCTGTGTGATGTGCGTTGCCATGTAATACTTCTCGCAGTGGAGGAACACAACAAAAACAAGAGGCGAGTATCAACAATAGCAACAACACTAATTACTATGCTGAACGTGTTGCATTTCAACACTTGTACACTTCATATCTCTTTGGTTGTTTTTGTATTGCTCTGTTTGAGTTCTCCCAACAAGAAATGACTAGTGGAGTGCTTTTTTGCAGAAGATGTATGGGTGTGTGTGTGTGTGTGGTCTCATCTCTCTCTCTTGGGTTATTCGTGGTTCGTTGTTGTAGTGCTGTTTATACATTCGTTACAATGCCTTGCTTTGCAACATTATTACTTGATTTCCTTGATGATGCTCCACAAACGCGCGAATACTTCATTGGCTTACTTGAACCCCACTTTTCTGACTCTCTTGCTTCAAGGGTGGTTGGCTCATTCAAGCCTCAAGTGTGTTGGTGTAATTAAATTATGCGCCAAGTGGGTTTCATTTTTAAAGACATTGTGAAGAATTAACTTTGCTCCCTTGGTGTTGGATTATTTTCTTTTTCATGAAGGATTTATTACTTTTTGTCATATTTTTAAGCTATAAACCAGTAAGGAAAGGCAAAAGTAAGGCGGTGGCGACAGTATAATCATCTAAACCAACCCTAAAGGTATAAATTTTGAACCAATTTTGATGGACCTTGGTGAATGTTTTTAGATGGTCGATTAAACAATCCGTATCAAATTTCAAGCAAAAAAGTACAAGCGGTAAAACTGCTGTTGACAAATGACAACATTATTGCAAATTACCCAAAATCTGAACCGATAGTCGTCGAGGAAGCGGAAGCGTTGTAGCTTATGTATATCGGGCGATATACATATGCGACAGCTTTGTCTAAATCTGAACCGATTTCTTTTAAAAATCTTTTTCTCAAAATAAGACGAGCATATATATGAATCGGAACGGATCTCAAGCAAATTGCATAGATATTGTGGTAATCGTCGAGGAAAGCTTTGTACAAAATTTTGGTAAGATTGGTCAATAAATGTGCTTGCAGTGGCTCTAGAAGTGAAAATCGGGTGATATACATATATGGCAGCTATATCGAGAACTGAACCGATTTCTGTGAAATTTATCAGTAAGGTCGGGAGTGAAAAGAAAATCATTTCAGATGAATTTCGATAGAATCGGTTAACAAATTACCAATATTAGTTGAAATCGGACGAACATATATATGAGAGCTATATGCAAATCTGAACCGATTTTTCTTGAATTTCAATAGGCTTTATCTCTAGACCAAAAAAATTTATTTGTCAAATTTGAAGATAATTGGATAAAAATTGCGATCTGGACATGGACAGACGGACAGACAGAGAGACAGACATAGCCAAATCGAATCAGAAAGTGATCCTGATCGGTATACTTATCTATGGCTCTATCTCTCTTCCTTCTGGGTCTTACAAACAAATGTTCTAAGTTATAATACCCTGCACCACATTGCTTGTGTAAATGCAAAGGCAAATTTTTCCCATGAACATTCCACTAAGGAACAGGGGCAAACTTCTCACATCTCAATGAGTGCAGTCCGATTCAAGTCTAAGCTCAATGATATGGGGCCTCCTTTCTATAGCCGAGTCCGAACGGCATGCCACAGTGCGACACTTCATTTGAAAGAAGTTTTACATGACAGGTAGGGTTAGGTAAGGTAAGTGTGAGTGGCAGTTCTTCACAGACTCACTTTGAAAATTTTAAGTCCATTGTGATACCACAGTAGCGACAGACCAAGGCTTCTGGCGGGAATCGAATCATATAGCTGTCATATAGACCGATTTTCGATTTAAGGATTTTGGGCCCATAAAAGGCGCATTTATTGTCCTCCTGTGGGGCATAAGGTATGTATTTTTCAGCGGATTTTGACGAAAGGTGGTTTACATATATACCCCAGGTTGTAGGTATCCAAAGTTTGGCCTGACCGAGCTTAACGCAGTTTTACTAGTTACAATATTTATGAAATAGGACCGAAATTGGTATTTATGGACTGAAATTGTCAACTAAACTGGTTACAAAAGGTTACAATAAGACATTAATTTCGGCAGACTATACTTTGAATGAGGCCACCGTAGCGCATGTCCGCATATGACGCTGAACGCCTGGGTTTGATCGTTTGAAGAGAGAATCCGGCGATAAATGTATATGTCCGTCTGTCTGTCCGTCCGTCTGTCTGTCTGTCTGTCCGTCTGTCTGTCCGTCTGTCCGTCCGTCCGTCTGTCTGTCTGTCTGTCTGTCTGTCTGTCTGTCTGTCCGTCTGTCTGTCCGTCCGTCCGTCTGTCCGTCTGTTTGTCCGTCTGTCCGTCCGTCCGTCTGTCCGTCCGTCTGTCTGTCCGTCCGTCTGTCTGTCCGTCCGTTTGTCCATCCGTCCGTCTGTCCATCCGTCTGTCTGTCCGTTTGCCCGTTCGTTTGTCCGTCCGTCAGTCCGTCCGTCTGCCCGTTTGCCTGTCTGTTGAAATGCCGCTACAGTCTTTAAAAATAGAGATATTGAGCTGAAACTTTGCACAGATTCTTTTCTTTGTCCATAAGCAGGTTAAGTTTGAAGATGGGCTATTTCGGACTATATCTTGATATAGCCCCCATATAGACCGATCCGCCGATTTAGGGTTTTAGGTCCATAAAAGCCACATTTATTAACCGATTTTGCTGAAATTTGGGACAGTGAGTTGTGTTAGGCCCTTCAAAATCCTTTGTCAATTGGGCTCAGATCGGTCCAGATTTGGATATAGCTGCCATATAGACTGATCCTCCGATTAAGGGTCTTAGGCCCATAAAAGCTACATTTATTATCCGATTTTGCTGAAATTTGGGACAGTGAGTTGTGTTAGGCCCTTCAAAGTCCAAGTCTGAACCAGATCGGTTCAGATTTGGATACAGCTGCCATATAGACCGATCAGCCGATTTAGTCTTAGGCCCATAAAAGCCACATTTAATGTACGAAATAAAATTTGGGACACTGAGTTGTGTTAGGCCATTCGACATTCTTCTCCAGTAGCTGCCATATTCACCGATCTCTAGATTTAAGGTTTTGGCATTTGTTGTCCGATTTCGCTGAAATTTGAGACAGTGGGTTATGTTAGGCCCTTCGATATTAGGCCTTCTTTAGAGCAAGTAAAAGCGTCCTAAGTTCAGCAGGGCCGAATCATATATACCCTCCACCATGAATCATATAAGCCAAGCTCTCTAAATGACTTTTTCAGGGGCCGAATCATATATACCCTCCACCATGGATCGAATTTGTCAGCTCTCTAAATGACTTTGTCAATATATTTATGAGCTACACCAAGTTATTGACCGACATGTACCATACTTGGCTGTTAGAAGTCCTAGAAAAATACCACCAACATTTCAAGCAAATCGTTTATAAATTGTGCCCTCCAGTTGCTCAGAGTGTCAAATTGGGAGATCGGTTTATATGGCAGCTATATCAGGTTGTGATCCGATTTGAAACATACTTAGCATAGTTGTTGGAAGTCATATCAAAACAACAAACAAATTTCAACCAATTTTGATAGGAATTGTGCCCTCTAGAAGCTCAAAAAATCTAACCTGGAGATCAGTTTATATGATGGCTATATCGGGTTATGTACTGATTTAGACCTTTCTTAGCACAAATTTCGCCCCTCAAAGATATGGGCGAAATTTCATCCAAATCGGACAATAATTGCGCTCTCTAGAAGCTCAAGAAGTCTTATCGGGAGATCGGTTCATATGGCAGCTATATCGGATTATGCAGCGATTTGAACCATACCCAGAACGGTTATTGGGAGTGATAGCAAAACACCATGTGCAAAATTTCAGCCAAAACGAATACGAATTGCGCCCTCTAGAGGCTCAGGAAGTCAAGACCCAAGATAGGTTTAATTGGCATCTATATCAAAATATGGGCCGATATGGCTCATTTATAATTCCAAACGACCTCCACCGATAAGAAGTATTTGTGCAAAATTTCAACCGTCTACCTTTAATCCTTCGAAAGTTAGCGTGCTTTCAACAGACAAACGGTTGGACGCATGGACAAACGGATGGGCATGGCTAGTTTGACATAAAATGTCATGACGATCACGAATATATCCCCTTTATGGGGACTTCGACGCATATTTCGAGGTGTTACAATCGGAATGACTAGATTAGAATACCCTCCACCATAGGATGGTGGAGGGTATAAAAATCATTAGGCTCAGCCAGGCCGAACTTTGGTTACCTGCCACCTTGGGTATATACCACATAGCCTGCTAGGTACCATTGTTGGAAGTCATAAACACTGTATCATGGAACACTGTATATAAAATTTCAGCCAAATCAGACAAAAATTGCGGCCTCCTGTGGCTCAAGACTTCATAGCGGCAGATCGGTTTATATGGGAGCTATATCAGGTTATAAACCGATTTGAACGGTACGTGGCACAGTTGTTGGAAGTCATAATTGAATATTACGTGGAAAATTTCAGCCATATCGGACAAAAATTTCTGCTTCCAGGGGCTCAAGAAGTCAAATCTGGAGATTGGTTTATGTTCAGCGTCAAAGGCGGACATACTAACCTCTGCGCTACAGTGGCCTCCTCCTATGGTGGTGGGTATAAAAAGTGACCTCGAAAAAGAAAATCTAAGTTGGGTATGCCATCTTTTACTTGCCGCACCGATTTTATATAAGGGAGCTTATAGTCCTGTATGTCTCGTTATGATATCAATAGCTCTATTGACCTCCTTCTTACTTCCTTTCAGTAATAACCTCGTCTTTTCATGATCTGAATCTCTCCATAGGATTTTCGCCGTTCTACTGACCGTTTCGTTGTTCCACAGTGTTACATCGTCAACCACGCCCTTAACTCGGATTACGTCTACCCGAAGGGCTTTGATTTAACCAAGTCTATTGACGGCATTCCCCTTCACTGCCAAATCGTCAGCTCTTTTCTTATCCCTTACTTCGCTGTGGGTCGGCACCTAAACGATGCGGATTTTGCCATCCTAAGAGAAGGCGTTAATCTTATTCTTGCACTCCAAGACAGTTCGTGACTTTACCGTCCTGGTTGTTATTGCCTGTTTACTGCCCATAAAGATGTTCATACTCGGCGTACTCGCATTAGCACTACACCACCTCACGCATTCCGTGATCGCCCGAATCTCCGCCTTCTGACCTACTTCTTATTTCCTTCCCATGCCACGACCCTAAGATGATTCATATCTGGTATTGTGTCCCAACTTAAGTGAGGTATCTATAAGACGCGAAAGCAGGGCAATGCCATGGAAAAAGCTCCAACGTCTCATCATCTTCCCCGCATGCCCTACACATGCTTTCACATGCCTCACCGATTTGACATAAGTGAACTCGTAGTCCTAAGTGTTCCTCTATGATACCGAGAGCTATGCAGACCTCCTTCTTTCCTCCTTTCAGTAATGGCCTAGTCTTCTCACGATCTGCATCTCTCCATAGGATTTTCGCCGTCCTACCTACCGTTTCGCTGTTCCAAAGAGTTGCATGCGCATTTTTCGCCCACGCCCTTACCTCGGACTACGTCCACCCAATAGGTTTTGGGTAATTCAAATTTATTGAGGCAGTTGTCTGGCCTTCACTGACAAATCGTCTGCTTTCTCATTCCCAATTACTCCGCTATGGCCCGGCATCCAAACGATGCGGATTGTGCCATCCTCAGAGAAGGCGTTAATCTCCTTCTTACATTCCAAGACTTTTTGTGATCTTACCGTCCTGGTTGTTATTGCCCTTATGGCCTGTTTAATGTCCTTAATGATGTTCATAATCGACGTCCTCGCGTTAACATCACACCACAGTTCCCCACTCATTCCGTGAGCGCCCGTTCAACGTCTGCAGGACCCTGTTTTGATCAGACAGTCTAGAACAGATCTCAATCCCTGGGTTCTCAATGTAGACCCCCAGGCCCACTCTGTCCTCCAGCTTCGATTCATCTGTGTAACATGATCATCCAGATGGCATTGCTAGGGTTCCGTCAATCCAAGCTTGTGCCGCTGGCAACAGTTACTCGCACTCGACCTTAAGTGTAGTCTCAGGTATCCGATTGGAAGCCTCTTGCATTCCTTGCACCTCACGCATTCAGTGATCGCCCGGATCACCGCCTGCAAGACCGTATTATGGATTGGCAGTCTAAAACAGTTCTCAGTCCTTGGGTTCTCAATGTATTGGGTTGCCCAAAAAGTAATTGCGGATTTTTCATATAGTCGGCGTTGACAAATTTGTTCACAGCTTGTGACTCTGTAATTGCATTCTTTCTTCTGTCAGTTATCAGCTGTTACTTTTAGCTTGCTTTAGAAAAAAGTGTAAAAAAAGTATATGTGATTAAACTTCATTCTAAGTTTTATTAAAAATGCATTTACAATTATTTTGGGGCAACCCCAGGCCCATTCTGTCCTCTATCTTTGATCCGTCGGTGTAACATGATCTTCCAGATGGCAATACTAGGTCAATCCAAGACTGTACCGCTGGCAGCAGTACATAGCACTCGACCTCAAGTATCGTCTCAGGTATCCGATCGGAAACCTCAACCATTCCTTCCAGGTTTTCTATCGTCGCCTCTGTTATCCGAACCCCGTTATTCCAGGTTCTTCCAAATGGACTTTACCACATCACATACCTCTACAAGGAGATAATAGTTGCTGTTTCACTCAAAAACACTATCGATTTTATATAATTCTCTAGGACAATTATTTTCTTTTAATTGTTCCCACAATCGCCTAGAAATCAATCACCGACTTTTGGTAACCCCCTTCATACATGTGAAACTTAGGCTATTGTGAATTATGTCAAAGTCATTTGACATAAATGTCTCAAATGACATTGTCCGTTACCGTTCGGTGTATTTAAATTTCAATAAATACACCACAATCGAAACCTCAAGGTTGTGGTACCGATTTAGATAACATGGCTTAATTACTCTAAGGAATTATATGCAGGTATAAAAGTCATTGTTCATGCATGTGCATGTGTGTGTGCGTGTGTGTGTACAAATGGGCGAGCGTGTGAATACCATTGTCCGAGACTAATCACACTTTTCGACCGCAAAGTCGCGTATCTCAATTAACGGTAATAATTATCATTATCCAATAGACACATGACTCTTACACACACACACACACACACACAAACCCTTTAGTGTATAATGTAATAAACACATGTACATTCACACCTGCATCAATACCAAGCTTTTCACAATAGTTAATGATTCCTATAAGTTGAGCAGAAGAACAGTAGTAGGCATAAGTGATTGTCCTGTGTGTGTGTGTTCACACACTCACCTATGCACACACACTCTCATACACCCATTCACATACAATGTCAATTAGCTTCAAATTAGTAATAAATCGATGGGGATTACTTTGCTTCAGCCGCAAAACCATAAGAATCTAAATGACTTTTGAATTCACAGTAAATGCCACATTATTATCAAACATTATTCACTTAGGCTACGACGACAATGACGTTGAGATGGAAATTGATTTTAATCTTAAATTTACCCAAAAGTCCTTGGCAATCTTTTTAAAATGCTAATTTTCATGAACAAACCTTAAATCACAAAATATTAATAGACTCTGTCAAATAAGTGGCATGTCCTTGTTGTGGAGCTGTGTGTGCGTGTTGAGTTGTTGTGAGTGTGCGGTTGTTTTGAATGCTCCAGGAACGCCCAAATGCTCAAAATTTATGCTTGTTTTACATAGGAATAAGTCAATATTGTACTAATGCCCTGTTCTACATTCATCGACAAGCTACAAGGAACCCTTTTGAAGCAATATGACATCCTTTGGCCATAACACAGTAGGAGAAAGTGAGGAAAAACCCCACTAAGCATAAACAAGTAAACAACTGTTTCTTAGACTGCACCACATTGGCTGGAACATTGAGCTCCTATCAGTATGGTGTTCATCGCTATCACGAGGAGATTAGCTGGGAGATATGTCGGGCCTTCAGAGGTTAGTATAATGGATTGCTCTATACATAGTAGCTGCAACTGCAGTTGCGGACAATCATCGAGTATCGAAGGGAGAGTCTCAGTGAGAGGCCGGCGGCATCGGCTCTTGCTCTAATACAAAATGCCTATGATTTTCGATATGACAAGGTGAATTATTGACGCCTTTAAAATAAAATGGCCTTCATGTGTTCAATGCAATCGGTCTCATGGCCGAGCCTGATCATAGCTTTACGAGGATCGCAACTTCCACATGCAGGTATGGGTATAACAAAAACAGTGGCTAGCAGTAGTGGAATAAGGGGGACCTTGAAAACGATTTAAGTGATGCAGTTCAAGTTGACGCAAGCTCATATGGTACTCTGACATACTAGGCGTCAGTTAAGCTAATGGTATGATCACGAGACACATAAGATTACATGCCTATGCCAATGGATCATGGAAATATTGGGTTGCCCAAAAAGTAATTGCGGATTTTTTAAAAGAAAGTAAATGCATTTTTAATAAAACTTAGAATGAACTGTAATCAAATATACTTTTTTTAAACTTTTTTTCTAAAGCAAGCTAAAAGTTACAGCTGATAACTGACAGAAGAAAGAATGCACTTACAGAGTCACAAGCTGTGAAAAAATTTGTCAACGCCGACTATATGGAAAATCCGCAATTACTTTTTGGACAACCCAATACCGATTTATAATGGAAAAAGTTAAGGGATATGATCTGGTATACTAATTCACGTTTATTACAGGTACCAGCAAAGGATAAATTCCTACGCCAATGACAACCTTTTCATGGAAATAGTTTCGGATTTATAATGGAATAAGCTTAGGGATATGATCTGGTAAAATAATTCGCGCTTATTATAGATACCAGCAAAGGATGAGGGGTATATTCATGTTTATACCCACCACCATAGGATGGGGATATACCAATCTAGTCATTCAGTTTGTAACACCTCGAAATATTGATTTAAAACCCATAAAGTATGAATATTCTGGATCGTCTCGGCATTCTGATTCGATCTAGCCATATTCGTCCGTTCGTCCGTCCGTCCGTCTGTCGAAATCACGATAGCGGTCGAAAGCGTAAAGCTAACCACTTGAAATTTTGCACAGATACTAAATAATGATGTAAATCGTTGATGATTGCAAATGGATCATATCGGCTCAGATTTGGATATAGCTTCCATATAAGCCAATCTCCCGATTTGATTTCCGGAGCCCCTGGTAGCCGGAAATTTTTTCCTATCTGGCTAAATTTTCGCATGCGATGTTCTGTTATGACTTCTTACAACTATGCCAAGTACGGTCTCAATCGGTTTATAACCTGATATAGCTCCCATATAAACCAATCTCCCGATTTGATTTCTAGAGTCACTCTAAGCCACAATTGTCGTCCGATTTGGCTAAAATTTTGCACATAGTGTTGGCTAAGGAGGCCACCGTAGCGCAGAGTTTAGCATGTCCGCTTATGACGCGGAACACCTGAGATCGAATCCTGGCGGGACCATCAGAAAGAATTTTCAGCGGTGGTTTTCCCCTCCTAATGCAGGCAACATTTGTGAGGTACTATGCCATGTAAAACCTCTCTCCAAAGAGGTGTCGCACTGCGGCACACCGTTCCGGCCCTGCACCTTTACGATGCGAATCATTCCATCCTCAGAGAAGGACTTAATCTCCTTCTTATAGCCTAAGATTGTTAGAGAGTTTACCGTCCAGGTTGTTATAGACCTGATGGCCAGTTTACTATTTTTAAAGATATTCGCACTCGACATCCTGGCGTTAACACCATAACACTTCACTTTACGTAATCGCCTGGATATTCGCTTACAGGACCGAATTAGTGGACCCCAATATACCTAGGCCCACTCTGTCCTCTAGCTTTGAAACATCTGCGTGGCATGGACATACAGATAGGAAAACTTGACTTTGAGTCAAATATTTAGAATAGTCTTCAGTGCTCTAGTGGGCGTGTTCGTCATCGCCACGTACTTATTCTCCATCATCGTCCACCAAAAGTGGTCAAATTACGTCTCTGTAAAGCAAGCGAACTATTCTCAGATTTAGACCCATTTCCAGCCCTTAGCTTCACATGCATAGTGACCAACATCTGTGAGGCTGCTCAACACGCTCCTTGGTTGTTGTTGTTCAAAGTTCACTCCGAAATACTTTACCTTGTTGGATATCGAAATCTTTGTGTTGAGGAAATGTGGTGCCTCTTTGTCTTCCTCGTACATAAGCATATCTCTATCTCCTCTGGGTTTACTTTCAGACTGCTACTTCTTGCCCAGTCGAATGCCATCTCCATGACCGCTTCGCCTCTTCTGTATAGCTGACTAGCTGACCCAGGTCCGCTCCGCTGCGCCTTCTTTTACTTTATATGGAACAAAAGTTTCCTCGGAATATTTATTTTCGACAATTAAAGAGCTTTTAGTGAAATAACATGCTACGAAAATAGCATATCGCTTGACTAAGAGTTTAACAACATAAATGCCTTGATCTGAATCCCATATGATCTTTATTGGTCAACGATGTAAGGTGTACTCCATTCTTAAAACTCTTTATTTCAGCCCGATATTCTCATGATATCTGATTTAGGGGTGTTTTGGGGATGAGGTGGTCCCCCAGACACATGGCCCTGAAAAAATATCAGCATCTTGCTCTTCTTTCAAATATCATTTATTTAAACCCCATATTGCCATTGGCTTTAGAGGAGTTTACAGGATGAGGCGTCCCCCAAACACATGGCCCCAAAATAGGTTATCAAATTCGTTTTCTAATCTCAAATACCTTTCATTTGAGCCACATATTAGCATGGTCGAAAAATTTTTTTTCCTAAATATATGGTCCTACATTTGGATATCATACCCAAATACCTTTATTTGAGCCCCATATTGCGATGGTCACTAAAAAATTGCTGTTTGTCCCCCCCAATTCCTTTCATTTAAGTTCCACATTGACATGGTCGGTAAATATGCCCGATTTAGGGGTGTTTTGGGGATTGGGGTAGTCCCCCAAACACTAACCCCGGAATATATATCCCCAACGTGCTCTATTCTCAATTACCCTCAAAATTTTATATCAAATTCGTTTTCTAATCGCATTTAAACTCCTTATTGCAAAAGTCAGCAAATATGTCCGGTTTGGGGTATTGGCCCCAAAAACTTTGAATATTTAGTCCTACTCTCTTTAAGCCCCAAATTGTCTTGGTGAGCAAATACGTCCTATTTGGGGGCTGTTATGGTGGTGGGACGTCCGCTAGACAGTTGGTCCCTAACGTTGATATCAAATACGTGGTCTACTCCCGCATACTTTTAATTTGAGCCCCATATTTCCATAGTTGGCAAATATGACCGGCTTTGGGGGTGTTTTGTGGCATGGGCGGCCACTCAGTGAGTTGGCCTTGAAAATATATATCGGGTTCGTGTTTCACTTTAAAAATCCTCTTAGTTGAGCCTCATATAGCAATAGTCATCAAATATTTAATATTTGGTTGGTATTGTGGGGTGGGGTGGCCCCATGGATACTTTTCCCGAATATTGATATCAGATTCGTGCTTTACTCCCGAAGACCTTTCATTTGAGCCCCATATTGCTATGGTCGTAAATTTGTCCCCTTTGGGGGATGTTTTTGGGGAGAGACTGCCCTCCAAACACTTGGTCCCATATTTGGATATCAGATTCGTATTCTACATTCAAATACCTCTTACTTAAGCCCCATATTGCCATGGTCAGTAAATAAGTCCCTTTTGGGGGTTATTTTGGAGAAGAGGTGGACCCCCAGAAACTTTGTCCCAAATTTAGATATCAGATTCGTATTCTACTCGCAAATACTTTTAATTTGAGTCCCATATTGCGATGGTAGGTAAATAAGTCCGGTTTAGGGGTGTTTTGGGACTTGGGGTGGTCCCCCTAACACTTGGTCCGACAATTGGATATCAGATATGTTTTCTTATCTTAAATACCTTTCATTTGAGTCCCATATTGTTGTTATTGGTCTAAATATATGTTTGGTAGGTTTTAGGGTGGGGCAGCCCCCCTAAGTGCCCCATCCGAAATTTGGATACCAAATTTTTAATTTTAGGGCACTATATGAGAGCACACAAAATTTCGCTTAAATCGCACCACCCAACTCCGAGATCTGGTGTTTCGGAAAATTAGGGTAAGGGGGAGGGTCCGCCCCCCCTTCAGATATCAAAAAATGTAGTACCCTGTTTTCACCACGGGTTCATTATGCACCATCTGTGAAAATTTCAAGAAAATTGGTTTAGCCGTTTCTGAGTTTATAAGGAAAAAATATACAAACATACAAACAAACAAACAAATACATATTGATTTTTATACCCTCCACCATAGGATAGGGGGTATACTAATTTCATCATTCTGTTTGTAACTACTCGAAATATTGGTCTGAGACCCCATAAAGTATATATATTCTTGATCGCCGTGACATTTTATGTCGATCTAGCCATGTCCGTCCGTCCGTCTGTCTGTCGAAAGCACGCTAACATCCGAAGGGGTAAAGCTAGCCGCTTGAAATTTTGCACAAATACCTCTTATTAGTGTAGGTCGGTTGGGATTGTAAATGGGCCATATTGGTTCATGTTTTGATATAGCTGCCATGTAAACCGATCTTGGGTCTTGACTTCTTGAGCCTCTAGAGTGCGCAATTCTTATCCGATTTGAATGAAATTTTGCACGAGCTGTTTTGTTTTGGTATCCAACAACTGTGTCAAGTATGATTTAAATGGGTCCATAACCTGATATAGCTGCCATATAAACCGATCTTGGGTCTTGACTTCTTGAGCCTCTAGAGTGCGCAATTCTTATACGATTGGAATGAAATTTTGCACGATGTGGTTTGTTACGATATCCAACAACTGGGCTAAGTATGGCTAAAATCGGTTCATAACCTGATATAGCTGTCATATAAACAGATCTTGGGTCTTGACTTCTTGAGCCTCTAGAGTGCGCAATTCTTATCCGATTGGAATGAACTTTTGCACGACGTGTTTTGTTATGATATCCAACAACTGTGCCAAGCATGATTCTAATCGGTTCATAACCTGATATAACTGCCATATAAACCGATCTGGTTTCTTGACTACTTGAGCCTCTAGAGGTCGCAATTATTACCCGATTTGCCTGAAATTTTGTACGACGGATCCTCTCATGACCGTCAACATACGTGTTTATTATGGTCTGAATCTAGCTATATCCCGATACAGCTCCCATATAAATCGATCTCTCTATTTTACTTTTTGAGCGCCTAAAGGGCGCAATTCTTATTCGAATTGGCAGACATTTTACACAGGTCTCCAACATATAATTTTATTGTGGTCCAAACAGGACCATATCTTGATATCGCTCTAATAGCAGAGCAAATCTTTTCTTATATCCTGTTTTGCCTAAGAAGAGATGCCGGGAAAAGAACTCGAAAAATGCGATCCATGGTGGAGGGTATATAAGATTTGGCCCGGCCGAACTTAGCACGCTTTTACTTATCCGATTTCGCTGAAATTTGAAATCCAAAATTCAACTGTGACTTACATTTATTAGACCATTCAATGTCTGTGCCGAATTTGGGTGCATAAGTTATACAATTTTCAACAGATTGTGGCGATAGGGGGTTTACATATATACTCGAGGTGGTGGGTATCCAAAGGTCGACTCGGCCGAATTTAATGCCTTTTTACTTGTAATATAATAGAAGATAGTCTCTAGTGGTCCTCATCGCCACATACTTAGACTCCATCAGTGTCCACCAAATTGGTCTAATTACCTCTCTGTAAAGCTATCGAACTATCCTCGGCTTCAGTCCCTATTGCCAAACCTTAGGTTTGCATGTATAGTGACCAACATCTGTGAGCCTTGTCCGTATGCTTCTGGATGTGACATTCCACTGAAATTTGCTATAAAATATCACTCCAAAAAATTTCACCTTGAGGAAATGTGGCGCCTCAAATTGGCCCCCTTCGTCTTCCTTCTATAGAAGCATATCTCAGTCTACTCTGGATTTACTTTCAGACCTCTACTTTAAGCCCAGTCGAATGCTATCTCCAGCACCCTTTCGCCTCTGATTCGGATTCATACCCCTTAGAAGTATTATATCTGCGCAGCATACGAGCACTTTCGGTATCAATGCATACAGCCAATATGTATAGCTTGACATCGATAACCGCTGCGCGAGTTATCTCCATCGACCTTCCCTTTTCAGCATAAAATTTGTATTTGAGCAATTCGCTGGATTTCCTACTATTTATAATTTTGTCCACTATACTCAACATCATTTTGAGAAGAAAGGTCATAAGACGTATAGGTCTACAGGCGTAAGCCTATCACGATTGAGTAGAAACACCATTCCTACCTCCTGGCTAGATTTTGGAGTATATGAAACTACCAGACAAGCTATGAATATATAGGCCAGTTGGTGCACCAGGTAGTCTGCTTTTTGTGCGGTAATTCCGGAAATATTCTATCAGTTACAGGTGAAATGTTTGGTTTTCTCATTATTTCAAAAGCTTATCGCATTTGTCCCTGGCATAGCCTTTTTATACCCTCAAAATATGAATTCGGTTGGGATTTGTAAATGGGCCAAATCTATCGAAATTTAGATATAGCTTGCATATAAACGAATCTCCCAAATAAATTTTTGAGGCTCCAAAAATCGCACCTCTTATCCAAGTTAGCTTAAAATTTTGCACGAGGATTGTTCCTATGACCTTCAACAGATGTAATGAGTATGGTTCCAACCTGCTATAGCTCCCATAGCTCCCGAAAACACTTCTTGAGTCTCTAGGATGAGCAGTTCTTATCCAAGCTAATAAAAAATCCATGGGCCTTCCCGTTATAACTGTCCAATTATAGATGTTCTTGATTCTCGTCAAATTGTATGACAATTCAGTCATGTGCTTCCATCCGTCTTATGAAATCACGCCAAATTCTTCAAAAATGAATCGTTTAGTTGTATTAATACCTTTGGACAACCCATTTTCTTTGCTCTATTCGAATTTTGTTTTTTTTTTCTTTTGATCACAATTTCCATATCTAAATTTCATCCCACTGTGCTTCCTCAGTCTGTACATTCATCTGTTTTTGCCTTTGGCCGCACACTTAAGGGGCTAGCTAAGATGCCTACCTTTCAGCAGTTCCACTTCATTCCATTTGATTCGTCACCCTTCTTTGCCTATAGCTTTCGAATTTCTGTTGTTGAATTTCCGCTCAACGATAGAATGGTACGTGCCTCAAATTCAAATTTACCTCCACCACTTTGTTATGGTATTGCTTGTACTGTTTTGCCCTGCATGTAGCCTAGACCAAGATACCTCTTCAAATTGCCTGCAATGGTTAGTCGAAAACAAGTGTATGCGTGTGTGTGTGTGTGTGCGTGACGTTGTTTCGTAGAAAATCTATTAAAGTGAATTAGGTAAATTTATACTCAATGTAAAAAGGGTTTTAATTGTTTTCCAAGTCCAATAATTTGTGTATATATTCGAAATTAAATTTTTCTTTTAAGTTGTGGCCATAGAGAGGGATTTCGAATATTTTCTTTCAAGAATGTTGTAAATTGGAAATGTTAATGGCGTTTTAATATGCTTAAATTGGCAAAGCGCTTAGTTTATGGATATTTTACATGAAGCACTTTGAGGGCCAAAAATTGAACGGAAATAGTAGGCAATATGAGTTTACGAAATATATGAGAATGGCAGTTATTGAAAGAAAAATAACTTACACGTATTTTCCCCATAAAGAGGCAATGAGGGATTTATTGAAGTCATTGCACAAAATAAATAGTTAGCGATTAGTAATCTAAAACAGGCTATTCGTCCAAATCAGCTGTTTTCCACCAAAATTGCATATGATTTTGATGCCAAAATGTTCTATGTGTCCAGTCGTTCATGGGAACGTATGATCAACATTCATAGTTGTGATAATAAACCATACGCACCAGTGTACAATAAAATCTTATATATAAAAATTAATTTGTGTTTGTTTGTAGGTTTGTAGGTTTTTTGTTTGTTCCTTATAGACTCAGAAACGGCTGAACCGATTTTTTTGAAATTTTCACAGATAGGTGCATAATGATCCCGTGGTGAAAATAGGGTACTACATTTTTTGATATCTGAAGGGGGGCGGACCCTCCCCCTTACCCCAATTTTCAGAAACGCCAGATCTCGGCGATGGGTGGTGCGATTTAAGCGAAATTTTGTGTGCTCTCATAATAGTACCCTAAAAATAAAAATTTGGTATTCAAATTTCGGATAGGGTACCTAGGGGGGCCGCCCCACCCTAAAACCTACCAAACATATATTTAGACCAATCACGACGATATGGGACTCAAATGAAAGGTATTTAGGATAAGAAAACGTATCTGATATCCATTTGTCGAACCAAGTGCTAGGGGGACCACCCCAACCCCCAAAACACCCCATAAATCGGAATACGAATCTAATATCCAAATGTGGGACCACGTTTCTGGGGGTTCCACCCCTTCCACAAAGCACCCCCCAAACAGGACTTATTTACTGACCATGGGAATATGGGGCTTAAACAAATGGTATTTGAGTGTAGAATTAGAATCGGATATCCAAATATGAGACCAAGTGTTTGGGGGCCGCCTCTCTCCAAAAACCTCCTCCAAAGGGGACACATTTACGACCATAGCCACATGGGGCTCAAATGAAAGGTCTTTGGGAGTAAAGCACAAATCTGATATCAATATTCGGGAAAAGTGTCTATGGGGCCACCCGATCCCCAACCCCCAAAATACCCCCACAATACCACCGAACCGCCACAACACCACCCAACCCACACAACACCACCCAACCCCCACAACACTACCCAACCCCCAAAGCACCACTAAATCGGACATATTTACCGATCATGGCAATATGGGACTCAAATGACAGGTATTTGCGAGTAGAATACGAATCTGATATCCAAATGTGGAACTACGTTTCTGGGGGTCCACCCCTTTCCTAAAACACCCCCCAAACAGGACTTATTTACTGACCATGGGAATATGGGGCTTCAATAAAAGATATTTTGGTGTTGAATTCGAATCTGATATCCAAATATGGGTCCAAGTGCTTAGGGGGCCGCCTCTCCCCAAAAACCTCCCCCAAAGGGGACACATTTACGGCCATAGCCGCATGGGGCTCAAATGAAAGGTCATTGTGAGTATAGCACGAATCTGATATCAATATTTGGGAAAAGTGTCTAGGGGGCCACCCCACTCCCACAACACCACCCAACTAGTAAGTAGTTGCTGACTTTTGGAATACGAGACTCAAATAAGAGGGTTTTTAGAGTGGAACACGAATCCGACATATATTTTCAAGGCTAACTCTATGGAAATATGGGACTCAAATTAAAGGTATTTGGGAGTAGACCACGTATTTGATATCAATATTTGGGGCCAACTGTCTAGCGGACGTCTCACTACCATAACAACCCCCAAATAGGACGTATTTGCTCACCAAGACAATTTGGGTCGTAAAGAGAGTGGAACTAAATATTCATAGTTTCTAGGGCCAATAACCCAAACCGGACTAGAGCAAGAATTAATACCCACTTTCGGAACCAATTTTCTGGTGGTCAACCCCTTTCCGAAAATACCCCACAAACAGCAATTTTTTAGTGACCATCGCAATATGGGGCTCAAATAAAGGTATTTGGGAGTAGAATACGAATTTGATATCCAAATGGAGGACCATGTATTTAGCGAATCACCCCTATCCCAAAACACCCCCAAAGGGAAAAAATTTTTCGACCATGCCAATATGTGGCTCAAATTAAAGGTATTTGAGATTAAAAAACGAATTTGATAACCTATTTTGGGGCCATGTAGTTGGGAGACGCCTCATCCCGTAAACTCCTCTTAAGCCAATGGCAATATGGGGTTTAATAATGGTATTTGAGAGAAGAGCACGATGCTGATATTTTTTCAAGGCCAAGTATCTGGGGGACCACCTGACCCTCCGAAAACATGAGAATATCGGGCTGAAATGGAGTATTTTAAGAATGTAGTACACCTTACATCCAATCTTAAATTCGCAGACCAATAAAGATCATATGGGATTCAGATAAGAGCACTTATATTGTTAAACTGTTAGTCAAGTTTTGTTCCACATAAAGTAAAAGAAGGCGCAGGGGAGCGAGCCCGGGTCGGCTAGTTTGTAATAAATACAAGTATTTTTATACCCACCTCCGAAATATCCATTTCCAAACCTATAAAGTATATATATTCTTGATCGTCGTAAAAATCTAAGACGATCTGGCCATGTCCGTCTGTCTGTTGAAATCACCCTACAGTCTTTAACCAGTACGGAAAGGCAAAAGTTGGGCGGTGCCGACTTTATAATAACCCACACCTACCCTATAAATACAAAGTGGGAGCTATATCCAATTCTGAACCAATTTTGATGGACCTCGGCGGATGTCTTCAGATAGGTTATTAAAATCGAGCAAAGCAAATATGTTCAAAATGTAATAACTACGGTTGACGAATGACAACAAATGACCCAAAATCTGACGAACATATATATATATATATATGGGAGCTACATCTAAATCTAAATCGATTTTGACCAAACTTCTTAGATATTATGCTAGTCATCGAAGAAAGCATTGTGCACAATTTTGGTAAGATTGGTCAATAAATGCCCTTGCAGTGGTTTAAGAAGTGCAAATCGGGCCATATACATAAATGGCAGCTATATCTAAATCTGAACCAATTTCTATGAAATTCACCAGCAATGTCGAGAGTAATAAGAAAATCCATCCTGCCAAATTTCGAGAGAATCGTTTAACGAATGAGCACTTTATTGCAAATATAATATGGAGGCACCGGCACTTTGCTCTGAAAATATTTATCAAATGTATTCTTTACTTCCAAATATCTTTGATTTGAGCTCCATATTGCCATGGTCGGAAATGAAGTTCGGTTTTGGGGGGTGCTTTAGGGCATAACCCCAAAAACTTTGCTCCAAAATTGGATATCGAATTCGTTTTCTATTCTTAAATAGTTTAGTCCCATATTGTTATAATAGGTAAATTAACCTATTTGACTTACTTTTGGGAGGAAAAGCGATTTCTAGACTTGAATATAAATTTCATTTGAGTACCATATTGGCGTGATCGTCCAATAAACCTATTCTAAGGACTTGTACTTGAACCCAATTTTTAATATGAAATTCGTACTCTATTCCTAAATACCTATCATTTCAGTTCCATATTGTCCTGATCGGTCCACTTTTATTTTTGGGTAGTACTTTTGGGGTAAGGGGGAGGGTTCGCCCCCCCTCCGGCAACAAAAAATTATAAAGCCAATGTTTCCTTCAAGATCAACCTACAAAATCTTTGAAAATTTCAAGGTAATTGGTTCAGCCGTTTTTGAGGAACAAGAACACAAATTGATTTGATTTTTACAGGGCCCGCTCTGCTGCGCCTTCTTTCACTCTCTTATTTTATCTGAGCCCTATACTGGGCCGGTCAGGAAATAAGCCCCCTTTGGAGGTGCTGGTACGGCCTTTCTGGTATTTCACCCCAATTTGGATATCATATTGGTGCTCTACTCCCAAAATTCTTTCATTTGAGTCTTATATTGCTATGGTCGGTACATATGTACGGTATGGGGAAGTTTTTGGGGGTGAGGTGGTACCCCATATATCAGATTCGTACTTTAGTCTCAAATATTTCTCATTTGAGCCTAATAATGTCATTATTGGTTAAAATTTCCATTTGCCTGGCTTTGGAGGTGGGGCGGCCGCCCTAGATATCCCACCTCAAAAAAGTATACCACATTTTTGGTTTTTAGTCGCCCCATCCATCTCCGAGATCTGGGGCTTTTGAAAATAGGTTAAGGGAAGGGTCCCCCCATTTTAAGTTTGCATGTTGAATTTATTTCATTCTCTTGATTTTGGTGGTGGATTGGATTTGCCAAACCCTTTGTTTCGAGAGTGAATATCAGATTCATACTCTACTCCCAGAAACCACATTTGAGCTACATACTGCCATAGTCGGTATATGTGTGGGTCAGGGGGAGTTTGAGATGAGTTGTCCTTGAAACACTTGGCCATAAAAGGGATATCAGATTTAAGCCACTTTTGTCATAATCCACAAATAAGTCCAGTAGGGTCAAGAAGTTAGTAGGGTGGGGCGGTCACCCACGCACTTAGCCCCGAAAAAATATTAGCATCGTGTTCTACTGTTAAATTTTTTTTATTTGAGCCGCAATTGCAATTGGTTTAGGGGATGTTTATAGGGTGAGACTACCCCCAAACATTTGCCCTCAAATTTTCATATCAAATTCGTTTTCAAGCATAAAATACCTATTATTATTGCCATAGTAGGCAAGCATGGCCTGTTTGAAGGAAGTTTAGGGGGCGGACCCTGAAATAATATCAGCATCGTGATTTTTTTGAGCCCTATAATGTCAAGCATTTTGAAGGTAGCTGTCAGTTTATTCAGGGCAAGGGGCCTCCTTCAAATCTACACTAATTAAGTATTTTTTTGTTTGGTTATCCACATTCAAAATCATATTTCAAAGCTACCACTTTGAATACCACATTTTTAAAGATCCGTAGGTCCTCCTGAGTCTATTCTACTTTGAGGGTAAAAAGTGTAATCTACTACCAAAGACCTTGTATTGCTGTTCCTTCTATTCTGATCGGCCTTCATATATTATTTGTAGTTCCTTCTTTTTTGGCTAGGATAGGGGGAGGGGGATTGCACTCTGACACATCCTTTCATTTGAGTACCGTATATTCTAGGGCGTCCTACATGACAATTTGGTGTTGTTTTTATTGGAAGGAGAGGGTCACTGCCCCCGACGTTAAGATCCAAAAGATTATTTATTTCAGTCTTTCATTGTCGAGATGCAAATGTGATGTGATCTAGATTCTTGAATCCTTATATCAACATTAGATTCGAACTCTACTGACATAGACCTACACGCCCTATTGAAGGGTATTTAGTGGGTGGGTGTATACCAGATTCGTAGTCAACTCTCAAAGACCTTTGATACTCATTTTGTGACATTGGACATTTATGCCCGTTTAAGGGGTTTTGGGGGTTGGGGAGGCTCCGCAGACAACTTGGACCAAATTCTTATAACAGATGTGTACTGAACTTCCAAACACCTTTCATTTGATATCCATATTGCTCTAATTGGTAAATAAGCCATGCGGGGAGGTTGGGGGGGTGGGGAGGCCCCTTAGATATCAAGGAATACATTTTTGTCAGATTTTTACTCTAATTTTAAATACCTTTCATTTGATATCCATATTGTCCCAATTGTTAAATATGCCATGCGGGGAGTTTTGGGGTGTGGGGAGGCCCCTCAGATATCAAGGCAAAAGTTTTTATGTCAGATTGTTACTCTACTTTTAAATACGTTTCATTTGATACCCATATTGCCCAGAGCGGTGAAAGAGTCCTGGTGGGGGGGTTTTTTTTGGGGTGGATGACCCCCTCGATCATCTTGGGCGAAATTTGTGTACCAAGTTAGTTCTTTACTCTTAAATACTTTTCGTTTGATACCCATATTGTCCCAATTGGTAAATATGCCGTGTGGGGAGGTTTGGGGGTGGAAAGGCCACTCTGACACCAAGGAATAAATTTGTATGTCAGATTTGTACTCTCTTTTTAAATACCTTTCATATGATACCCATGCTGCCCAGAGCGGTGAAAGAGTCGTGGTGGGGGATCCCCCGACCATTTTGGGCAAAATTTGTATACCAATTTCGCACTCTACTCTTAAATAATTTTCATTGAATACCCATATTGTATTAAGCCGTAAATATGTGTGGGGAGGCCACTCAGACACCAAGGAATAAATTTATATGTCAGATTTGTACTATCCTTTAAATACCTTTCATTTGATACCCATATTGCCCAGAGCGGTGAAAGGGTCCTGGTGGGGGGTTTTTTTTGGGGGGTGCGGCACCCCCCGAACACTTTGGGTAAAATTTGTATGCCAAATTCCCATTTTACTCCTAAATACCTTTCATTGGATACCCATATTGTCGTAAGCCGTTAGCATGTCCGTCGGGATGGGTTTTAGGATGGGGCGTCCCCCCCAGGTTATTTAACCAAAAAATTTTATATCAATTTCTTCTTTTATGGGGTACCATAAGATGACATACAAAATTTCACTTAAATCGCTGCACTCATATCCGAGATCTGGGGTTTTTTTTATATTTGGGGTATGGGGCAGGGTCCGGAGAGTTGCTAGGCTCCCAAATATGCAGGATATAGTGGATTCGATCCTCAAAAAATTAAAGCCCTATACTTGGTTTTTGGAAAATCTTCTTTCCAACCTAATTCTCATATTTATTTCACATAATATCTTTCCATTCACTTTAAAGCATTTTATTTTTCTTCAACCACTTAATTTTTGAATTTCCCCCAACAAAGTGTGCTTTAAGAAATTCGCCATTCCCATACATTTTTTTTGCGAATGAAAAAAATTTATTACTGCAGTAAGTAGAAACCATTCATCTCCACATTTGAATGAGTGTACATGAGCGAGCGTTCAGTGGGTCGACATATACACAATACTTATGTATGTATATGTCTGTGAACTCATATCTTCATCTGGTGCAATAAACATGATTGTGGTAAAATTCCCTATAATGGTTTGCTAACCTCACCATACACACGAGCAAACACTCAAATTTCCTTTCACATTATTCCCACGAATGTGCTCGCCTTTAAACGTTACTTCACACACACACACTCGCACACACACACACACATATATGTACTTACAGAAATTGACGCTTTATTCCAACTGCATTGGTCGAGTGTTGTTAAAAATGCAATGCTTTTCTGTTAATGTGGAGTTGCCCAAATCGTTTGTGGCACTACCAGCCAATGGCCAGTTGAAATTAACGATGAAGGAAAGTTCAATTGGGGGAAAATAAAGTAGGAAAGAAAAAAAAATACTTTAAGCTTAGCTGGGACGAGTTTCGAGTACCCACTAGAAATATGTATTAACTAAATTTCGTTGAAAATCGGGTGGAAACAGCGTCTTTTGTTGGTTCACTACCTTAAATTGGAAGATTGGTGTATATGGCAACTATAATGTATCACATGGTCTGGTTTATACTAAAATAAGCAGGTATGCTGAGTGGTCTAGAATTCGCCATAATCGGTGAAGTGGGGCTTCATTTTAGAAATTATTTTCCTGTAAAATTTTTAAAATTTTCATTCCTCCCTCTTAATGGCAGACACTCGCTGATGTGCTGGTCCTACTTATAAATCCTACTCGCACACAGGCTCTCAATTGTAATCGTGTGGCAGTAGTAACAACAAACATCAACAGCTGCTTATGACCATTTTTGGCCTTTTATTTCGTTCGATTGCAAACACAATTGTTACTGCAAATGTAAGAGAGAGTTTGCCTCTGCCTGGGTGCCCTTTCCTGCTGTAGTTGCTGCTGCTAATGCTCCTCTTCTTCTTGTTCGTCGATTGTCTGTTGTACATTTAACAAATTTGAAGTGGTAATGTATTGGTTACGGAAATGGTTCAGAATGTTCATTCCAAGTTTCACTATTGCAGTTGTTGTTGTGTTCGTGTATTTTTTTTCTGGAGGCAGTGAGAGCTTTGCTCTTTTGTTTCTCTTTGTTTTTTGTTTTTTTTTTGCTGCATATTTTTAGGGGTAAATGTACGATTATGGAGGCATTAAAGATGATACTATTACAGAATTGTAGAAATAAGTCGGGCCATTTGTAAAAAACGAAAGAGAGGAAGTGCTAAAACATTCCTACACACACACACACATACACAGACCAAAAAAGAACATCAGACACTAAAATGTGCTGGAATTGCTTGTTTCAATGTTCAATTTGTCTAAATAAATTATGAGTGAAAACCATGCTATTTCTTGTCTGTGTGCTGCATGTTGTAAATTTATTTCCTAAGTGGAGTTTTAAAGTTCCAAAATGAAAAAAATGAGGGGAAACAGCAATAGAAAATGTTGAGAATTCCTTTAATTTATTACAACTAGGGCCAGTCAGAAGTTTGTATTTTAACCCATATGGATGGCAAATTTTGAAAACCAAGAGTTATGTATTAAGATGCAATTTTAGGCATAGCAGGGCATTACCGTCGAAAAATTCTGTACTACATATGGTATTAAACTTTATGTGTAAACAAACTTTTTTAGTGTCCACCTTTTAGAAATTTATTGAAGGGCAATACCATATTAAGTTTAATCGAATTTTGAAAATGCAAGGTGATGTTGATTACGTATAGACATTGTGATAACCTTACTCAAATTTTTATACTCATCATCTAAGAACAGGGGTATATTCAGTTTGTCATTCCGTTTATCGAATTATCCTTTTTATACCAACCACCGAAGACAGATCTAACCATGACCGTCTGTCTGTTGAAACCGTGCTACAGTCTTTAAAAATAGAGATATTGAGGAGGTATTCAAGGATGGGCTATATCGGACTACATCTTCATATAGCCTCCATATAGACCGATCCGCCGATTTGGGGTCTTAGGCCCATAAAAGCCACAGTTATTACCTGATTTTTCTGAAATTTGGAACAGTGAGATGTTTTAGGCCCTTCGACATCCTTTGTCAATTTCGACCAGATCGGTCCAGATTTAGATATAGCTGTCATATAGACCGATATCTCGATTTAAGGTCTTGGGCCCATAAAAGGCGTATTTATTGTTCGATTTTGCCAAAATTTGGGACAGAGAGTGGAGTGAGGCCTTTCGACATCGTTCTCCAATTTGGCCCAGATCGGATCAGATTTGGACATAGCTGCCATATAGACCGATCTCTCTAGTTAAGGCATTGGGCCCATAAAAGACGCAATTATTGTCTGATGTCGCCGAAATTTGGGACAGTAAGTAACGTTAGAACCTTCGAAATTCTTCTTCAATTTGGCTTAGATCGGTCCAGATTTGGATATAGCTGCCATATAGACCGATCCGCCGATTTAGGGTCGTAGGCCCATATAAGCTTCAATTATTATCCGATTTTGCTAAAATTTGGGACAGTGAGTTGTGTTATGACCTTCGACATCACTTTTTAATTTGGCCCAGATCGGTCGAATCGATCGGTTCGATTTTGCCAAAATTTTGGATAGTGAGATGTGTTAGACCCTTCGATATCCTTCTTCAATTTGGCCCAGATCGGTCCAGATTTGGATATAGCTGCCATATAGACCGATTTCTCGAATTATGGTTTTGGGCCCATGAAAGGTGCATTTATTGTCCGATGTCCCCGAAATTTGGGACAGTGACTTGTGTTGGGCCCTTCGACATTCTTCTTCAAGTTGGCTAAGATCGGTCCAGATTTGGATATAGCTGCCATATCGACCGATCTGTCGATTAAAAGTCTTGGCATTTTTCATCGGATTTTGACGAAAGTGTTTTACGTATATACCCGAGGTGGTGGGTATCCAAAGTTCGGCCTGGCCGAACTTAACACCTCTTGACGTGGTATACCCTCCACCATAGGATAGGGGTATACTAATTTCGTCTTTCTAACTTTCGAAGGAGTAAAGCTAGCCGCTTGAAATTTTGCACAAATACTTCATATTAGTGTAGGTCGGTTGGGATTGTAAATGGGCTATATCGGTCCACGGTTTGATATAGCTGCCATATAAACCGATCTGCGACCTTGAATTCTTGAGCCTCTAGAGGACACAATTCTTGTCCGAATTGGCTGAATTGTTGCATGAAGTGTTTTATTATGACTTCCAACAACTGTGCTGAGTATGGTTCAAATCAGTTCATAACCTAATATAGCTGCCATATAAACCGATCTGGGGTCTTGACTTCTTGTGCTTCTAGAGGACGCAATTATCATCCGATTTGGCTGAAATTTTGCATGACGTGTTTTATTATGACTTTCAACAACTGTATTAAGAATGGTTCAAATCGGTCTACAACCTGATATAGCTGCCATATAAACCGATCTGGGGTCTTGACTTCTTGAGCCTCTATATGGAGCAATTCCTATCCAATTTGGCTGAAATATTCCGTGACGTATTTTTTTACGACTTCCAACAACTGTATTAAGAATGGTTCAAATCGGTCTACAACCTGATATAGCTGCCATATAAACCGATCTGGGGTCTTGACTTCTTGAGCCACTAGAGGACGCAATTATTATCCGATTTGGCTGAAATTTTATACAACGGCTTCTCTCATGACCTTTAACATATGTGTCGAAAATGGCATGAATCGGTTTATAGCCTAATGCGGCTCCCCTATAAACCGATCTCCCTATTTTACTTCTTCAGCCCCTAAAGTGCGCAATTCTTACTAGATTTGTTTGAAAATTTACACAATGATTTCTACTATGGTCTCCAATAATCAGTTCAATTATGGTCCGAAATGAACCATAACTTGATATTGTTTCAATGATATATATCACAAATGTTGAAAATCATACAAAACGGTTGTGCGAAATTTCAAACAAATCGGATAAGAATTGCTCCCTCGAGCAGCTCAAGAAATTAAGATCCCAGATCAGTTTATATGGCGGCTGTATCAAAATATTGGTCGGACGGACGGACATGGCTATATTGACCTAAAATGCCATGGCGATCAAGAATATATTTACAATACTTTACGAGTCTTAGACGAATCTTTTGAGGTGCTACAAACGAAATGATGAAACAGGTATACCCCCATCCTATGGTGGAGGGCATATAAATGTGGTCGCTTACCTGATATTACCTGATTGATGAAACTTTTTTATACCCACCACCGAAGGATGGGGGTATATTCATTTTGTCATTCCGTTTGCAACACATCGAAATATCCATTTCCGACCCTATAAAGTATATATATTCTTGATCAGCGTGAAAATCTAAGACGATCTAGACATGTCCGTCCGTCTGTCCGTCTGTCCGTCTGTCTGTTGAAATCACGCTACAGCCTTTAAAAATAGAGATATTGAGCTGAAATTTTGCACAGATTCTTTTTTCGTCCATAAGCAGGTTAAGTTCGAAGATGGGCTATATCGGACTATATCTTGATATAGCCCCCATATAGACCGATCCTCCGATTTAGGGTCTTAGGCCCATAAAAGCCACATTTATTATCCGATTTTGCTGAAATTTGGGACAATGAGTTGTGTTAGGCCTCTCGACTTCTTCTTTTTATTTGGCCCAGATCGGTTCAGATTTGGATACAGCTCCCATATAGACCGATCCTCCGATTTAGGGTCTAAGGCCAATAAAAGCCACATTTATTATTCGATTTCGCTGAAATTTGGGACAGTGAGTTGTGTTAGGCCTTTCGACTTCCTCTGTTAATTTGGCGCAGATCGGTTCAAATTTGGATATAGCTGCCATATAGACCGATCCTCCGGTTTAGGGTCTTAGGCCCACAAAAGCCACATTTATTATCCGATCTTGATGAAATTCGGGACAGTGAATTGTGTAAGGCCCATCGACATCCTACGTTAATTTGGCTCAGATCGGTTCAGATTTGGATATAGCTGCCATATAGACCGATCCTCCGATTTATGGTGTTAGGTCCATAAAAGCCACATTTATTGTCCGATTTTGCTGAAATTTGGGACAGTGAGTTATGTTGGATACTTCGACATCCTTCTTGAATTTGGTCTACATCGGTCCAGATTTGGATACAGCTGCCATATAGACCGATCCTCCGATTTATGGTGTTAGGTCCATAAAAGCCACATTTATTGTCCGATTTTGCTGAAATTTGGGACAGTGAGTTGTGTTAGGCCCTTCAACATCTTTCTTTAATTTGATCCAGATCGGTTCAGATTTGGATATAGCTGCCATATAGACCGATTTCTTGATTTATTGTTTTGGGCCCATAAAATGCTCATTTATTGTCCGATGTCGCCGAAATTTAAGACAGTGAGTTAAGTTAAGCCCTTTGACATACTTCTGCAATATCGCACAGATCGGTCCAGAGTTGGATATAGCTGCCATATAGACCGATATCTAGATTTTAGGTTTTGGGGCCATAAAAGACGCATTTATTGTCCGATGTCGCTGAAATTTGAGACAGTGAGTTTGGTTAGGCTCTTCGACGTCCTTCTTCAATTTGGCCCAGATCGGTCCATATTTCAATATAGCTGTCATATAGACCGATCTCTCGATCTAAGGTTTTGGGCCCATAAAAGAGTCATTTATTGTCCGAAATTTGGGACAGTGCTTTGTGTTAGGCTCTTCGACACTTTTATGCAACAAGATTTGGATATAGCTGCCATGTAAACCGATATCTCGATTTAAAGTCTTGGCCCCATAAAAGGCGCATTTATAATCTGATTTCACTGAAATTTGACACAGTGACTTATGTTAGGCTTTTCGACATCCGTGTCGTATATGGTTCAGATCGGTTTATTTTTAGATATTGCTAGTGTACTTATTAGTATTTGGTCCAAATCGGAACTTAATATGATATAACTGATATGGGACATAAGGTATGAAATTTTCACCGAATTTTGATGAAAGGAGGTTTACATATATACCCAAGGTGGTGGGTATCCAAAGTTCGGCCCGGCCGAACTTAACGCCTTTTTACTTGTTATAAATGAGTTTTTTTATACCCCGCGATATTTTTGTCTAAAAACGTCAACATAGGGTCACTTTACTAATATAAATGCTGATTTTGAGTCTTGAGCTCAATAATAACGCATTTTTGACATTTTGGAACAGTGAGTTGTATTAGATCCCCCAACATTCATGTCGGGTTAATCGAGATTAACCATTATTTCGATGTAGCTTCCTTATTTAAGGCCCCATCTTTCACCCGATATCGACATAATTTTCAGTAGTGTGTAGTTTGAGCCCTGTCAACATCCTTTCCCTATTTGCTTTAGATTGAACTATATGCAGCTGTAAACCATGGTATCCTAAGTTCGCCATGCCCAAATTTAATCTATTTTTACTTGTTTTACATATCCAATTACAAAATTTCTTTAAAAAAATCTATTTATAATATTTTTTAGTTTATCTAAAATGTGTTCCATTTGCATATTACTTACTATATTTCCAACATTGATATCTAAAGTCCTTTCAACTTTCAGCTAATTCTTCTAAGTACAAGGACTTGTTGCAATCTGATATGAATTACAAATGTCCTTGTCCTTTGTGCATGATATAAACTTTGGCCACAAAACATTACGTGTCAGTTGGGCTGCCCCACAACAAAGCAACAATGGCAAAGGGATGAGATAATTTTAATTGACACTTATCCTAGGGATTAATATGTCTGAGAAAATGATACAAATTCATTCTGGCTAATTTCCGAGTATCACCCAAAAAACTTCATCAAAATCCCAGGAAGAAGAATAAAACACAACGACAGAGAAACAATTAAAACAAACTTTTGGCAAGAGTTTTTTGCTGCTGCTGTTCTCCACCTTCATCTTCTTCTTCTTTCTGCTGCGAACATTTATCTTTTGGATTGCCCTTGTTGGCTAATGTTGAAAGGCCCATGGTGAGCTTAGAAATAGACGAAAAGAACTGTTGCTTTGCAGCTCATGGTAACCGCTACCCTGAAGGCTGTGAGACTTTGGTTATGCTGGCTGTGCCATACAATGCATTTAATGTGACTAGCGTTGAATGTGTAACAAGTTATATAAAGTGCTTATTATGCCTTAAATGTTAAGCTGTCGTAACAAAAACAATGAACAAAAGAACTGTGACACGGTGTTAGAGAAAAGATTGTGGCTTTTGCAGTATTTAATGCGACCCTTCACTCAAGTTTGCGCGTATCTTCCCACAGTGTTGCAAATTCGATATAAAAAGTCACATTTTGAAAACAGCATTGCATGATGAATACTCAATAAAGCAAAAACCTGTAAGGTATTTAGGGCGAAGACGGCAATATAATACCCTACACCACGAGTCTACGAACTACTTTTAATGATTGCAACCTATGTTGACATTCAGTCAGACTTTAATTCTGTATACCTATTGAAATATTGATCGCATGGATCGCATTTGTGGAGCTCTTGCCACGGTATCTCCTTTTTGGGCAAACAAAGGATAAAAGAAAATAATTGCTATGTTATTGGAACAATATCAAGTTATGGTTCATTTCGGACAATAATTGAACTGAATATTGGAGATCATGGTAGAAATTATTGTGTAGGGGCTGAAGAAGTAAAACAGGGAGATCAGTTTATAGGGGAGCTGTATTAGGCTATAAACCGATTCATGCCATATTCGACATGTATGTTAAACGTCATGAGAGAAGCCGTTGTACGAAATTTCAGCCAAATTGGATAATAACTGCGCCCTCTAGAGGCTCAAGAAGTCCAGATTCCATATCGCTTTATATGGCAGCTATATCAGGTTATGGACCGATTTGAACTATTCTTAGCACAGTTGTTGAAAGTTATAACAAAATACCTCATGCAAAATTTCAGCTAAATCGGATAATAATTGCGCCCTCTAGTGGCTCAAGAAGTCAAAATCCCAGATCGGTTCATATGGCAGCTATATCAGGTTATAGACCGATTTTAACTATTCTAAGCACAGTTGTTGAAAGTCATAAGAGAACACCTCATGCAAAATTTCAGCCAAATCGGATAATAATTGCGCCCTCTAGTGGCTCAAGAAGTCAAGACCCCAGATAGGTTTTGTGGCAGCTATATCAGGTTATAAACCGATTTGAACTATTCCTAACACAGTTGTTGGAAAGCATAACAAAACACGTCTTGCAATATTCCAGCCAAATCGGATAGCAAGTGCTTCCTGTAGAGGCTCAAAAATCCTGTAGAGGCTCAAGAAGTCAAGACCCACGATCGGTTTATATGGCAGCTATATCAGTTGTTGAAAGTCATAAGAGAACACCTCATGCAAAATTTCAGTTAAATCGGATAATAATTGCGCCCTCTAGTGGCTTAAGAAGTCAAGACCCCAGATATGTTTATATGGCAGCTATATCAGGTTATGGACCGATTTGAACCATTCTTGTTACAGTTGTTGGAAGTCATAACAAAACACGTCATGGAATATTTCAGCCAAATTGGATAGGAATTGCTTCCTGTAGAGGCTCAAGGAGTCAACACCCCAGATCGGTTTATATGGCAGCTATATCAGGTTGTAGACCGATTTGAACTATTCTTAGCACAGTTGTTGAAAGTCATTACAGAACACATCGAACAAAATAACAGCCAAATCGGATAAGAACAACACCCATGATAATTGCGCCCTCTAGTGGCTCAAGAAGTCAAAATCCCAGATCGGTTTATATGGCAGCTAAATCAGGTTATAGACCGATTTTAACTATTCTAAGCACAGTTGTTGAAAGTCATAAGAGAACACCTCATGCAAAATTTCAGCTAAATCAGATAACAATTGCATCCTTTAGTGGCTCAAGAAGTCAAGACCCACGATCGGTTTATATGACAGCTATATCAGGCTATGAACCGATATGAACCATACTTAGCACAGTTGTTTCTAGTTACACCAAAACACCACGTGCAAAATTACAGCCAAATCGGATAAGAATTGCGCCCCCTTAAAGCTGAAGAATTCAAGATCCCAGATCGGTTTATATGGCAGCTATACCAGGTTATGAACTGATTTGAACCATACTTAGCACAGTTGTTGAAAGCCATAACAGAACACATCGAACAAAATAACAGCCAAATCGGATAAGAACAACACCCATGATCGATTTATGTGGCGGCTATACCAGTTTATGAACCGATTTGAACCATACTTTGCACAGCAAAACACGACGAGCAAAATTTCAGTCAAATCGGAGGAGAAATGCGCCCTATAGACGTAGTCATCTCGATGTTCTGAGTCGATCTAGCCATGTCCGTCCGTCCCTCTGTCTGTTGGAATCACGATAGCGGTCGAACGCATAAAGCTAAGCACAGATACTTAGTATTGCAACAGGTGGCTGGGGATTGCAAATGGGCCACATCGGTTCAGAATTAGATATAAATCCCATATAAACCGACCTCCAGATTTGACTTATTGACCCCCTATAAACCGCAATTTTTGCCCGATTTGGCTTAAATTTTGCATGTAGTGATTTTTTATGACTCCCAATAACTGCGCCAAGTTCGGTTCAAATCGGTCTATAACCTGATATAGATCCCATATTAACCGATCTCCTGATTTAACTCCTTGAGCCCCTGGAAGCTCCAATTTTTTGCCAGATTTGGGCGAAATTTTAAATGTGGTATTCTATTATGACTTCCATCATCTGTGCGAAATACGGTCCAAATCAGTCCATAACATGATATAGCTGCCATATAAACCGGTCTTTCGATCATCCTTGTTCGGTTCCCAGAAGCTTTAATATTTGCTGGTTTGACAGAAGTTTTTATATGTTAAATAAATTTATTTTGTATCAATTTTTATCAGAATCCATGGTGGTGGGTTCCCAAGATTCGACCCGGCCGAACGCAGCACTCTCTTATTCCTCCATAGGATGATAATCTAGTCATTCCGTTTGTAACACCTCGAAATATTCATCTAGGACCCCATAAAGTATATATATTCTTGATTGTCTCGCCATTCTGAGTCGAACTAGCCATACCCGTCCGTCCGTCTGTCCGTCCGTTTGTCCGTCCGTCTGTCCGTCCGTCCGTCTGTCTGTCCGTCCGTCTGTCTGTCCGTCTGTCTGTCCGTCTGTCTGTCTGTCCGTCTGTCCGTGCGTCTGTCCGTCCGTCTGTCCGTCCGTCTGTCCGTCCGTCTGTCCGTCCGTCTGTCCGTCCGTCTGTCCGTCCGTCTGTCCGTCCGTCTGTCCGTCCGTCTGTCCGTCCGTCTGTCCGTCCGTCTGTCCGTCCGTCCATCTTTCTGTCTGTCCGCCCGTTCGTCTGTAGAAATCATGATAGCGGACGAACGCGTAAAGCTAGTTGCTTAAAATTTTGCACAGATACTTAATATTCTCTAGGTCGTTGGGGATTGCAAATGAGACATATCGGTTCAGATTTGGATATAGCTCCCATGTAAACCCATCACCCGATTTGATTTCTTGAACCCATGGAAGTCTCACTTTTCCTCTGATTTGGCTGAAATTTGGCACATAGTGTTCTGTTATCACTTTCAACAACCGTGCGGTCTAAATCGGTTCAGAACCTGGTATAGCTTCCATATAAACTGATCTCCCGATTTGATTTCTTGAGCTCCTGGAAGGCGAAATTTTTGCCCGATTTTGCTGAAACATTGCACATTGTTTTGTTATAACTTTCAAAGAACTGTGCCAAAAACGGTCCAAATCGGTCAAGAACCTGGTATAGATCCCATATAAGCCGATCTCCCGCTTTGACTCCTTGAGCCTCTGGATGCCGCAATTTTTATCCAAACTTTGCACAGTGTTCTGTTATGAATCTCAACAATTGAGCAAAGTACGGTCCAAATCGGTGAATAACCAGCTATAGCTTCTGTATTTCAGCTGAATCCATGGTGGTGTGTTCCCAAGATTTGGTCCGGCCGAACATAGCAAACTTTTTGTTGTTTTTTGTTAACATCCATTATCACCGGAAGAATTTTGGAAAGCTTTAAAGGAGGTTTCTCCATAGCAAAAAGACGTGTCTGTGCCAAATTTTAAATCAATTCTCAATTTTTGAAGGCTGTCGAGGGATTACAACAGACGGACGGACAGACACACGGACATCGTTTGGTTAGTTTAGATTAGGTTAGATTAAAGTGGCAGTCTGCCATCAGACCTACTTAGACGTTATCCATAGTAACAGAAGAAATAATACGCCTTCTAGTTCCTACCGTTTACCTACATCCAGATCGCATGCCCAACGAATGTTCGCATCCTCTAAATCAAACAGGTTTTCAAAGAAATGAGAACCTAAAGTGGAACTTCTTCTGCTTGCCAGTGCGGGACACATACACAGCAGATGTTCTATAGACTCTTTGTCTGCGGCGTCATCACAGCTTCGGAAAAAATCGTTACAGGCAACTTTCAGTCAGGACCTGTCATGACGAACACAATGACTGAGACGTCTGTTATAGCCAGTGACAGCAAATCGATAGGCCTCTTCAAGTTTGTACTAGGCCACATAACTTTGTAATGCTCACAGCCCTCTCTTTGTGACCATCTATCATTCGTTGCCCTTCGGGCCTGATCCTGAAGACTTAGCTTACATGTCGCTAGAGGCATACCCACGGATTCCAGTTCCCTTAGAGTGTGTAAGGTAGCTCCTAATCTCGCAAGGATATCTCTGGGATATCTCTGTGGCCAGGCACCCAGAACAGGTGAATATTGAACTGTTCAACCATCTCGTTGAGAGATCTGCGACAGTGGAGGGTGGTTTTGAATTCGCGCATCGTTTAATCGCCTTAGAATTCTTCGACGATGGGATAGGTACAATATATTCTTTGTAGGATTGGAAATCGATTTTTTGATGTGTTGCAAACGGAACGACTAAATTAATATACCCCCTATCTTTTGGTCTAGGGTATAAAAAGAGAAATTGTTAGGTTTAGATGGACCGAATTTATAAACTCAAATGCTCATATTCCCATTATCCACCGACTACTGTGCTCTAGTCACCCCCATACACTGTGCTCTACTTGGCCATTTGTTGGCTCTTAGTAATCAACCCGCATTTGGCATTTGGTATTTGTTCTGTATCCTGTCTCTTACAAAACCTAATCCGTTTTCATGGCTTGTTCGTTAAGACCCTTAATTTTCTGTTTCTCTCCCCCAGCACCACATTTTATGTTGTTGACTTTTGTATGTAGGGCAAAAAGAGACGACTAAGAGGACAAGAGTGACTCAAGACCAGGCAGAGTTTGAACGAATGGTTTGAAGTTTTATTTGGGTTTTTGGTGTTTTTTTTTCGTTTTTGCTTTTCTGGCCTTTTATGCCTTGTGTTAGACAACAACAGCTTTAATTGCTCTCATTACAAGTAATTAGATACAGATAACATTTCGTAACAATGGCCAATGGACTAAAAAAAAGGCAGCAACAAGCTCTTAGGCCTCAAAATGTCTACGTTTAATTGAATTTAATTTGTGGGCTTTCTGGTGGCCAAATGACCAAATTTGCTCATTTGCATGGTTAAGGATAAATCGAGAGAATTTCTTTTTTTTTTTTTTTGATTCATTTTAAGGGGAATCTACGCTGTATTGTTTTGTTAATTTTTTTTTTTTTTTGTAGGATTTGGTCTAAAAAAACGATTTTTCCCTGAAGTAAATTTTGCGTTCTTTTCATAGAGTTTTCAATGCAATTATAACGATTTCAAATGTGCATCACGGCCGCTCAAGGAATACAACAGGATGACTAGAGAGGCAAAATGTAGCTCTGGAAGCAGGCACAGGCAGGAGGTTCTAGATGTTACCTTTGTAACGAATGATATAAGCTCAAGGATACTGGGAAGTGTTGAAAGCCCATAGCTTCTCTGATCATCATTACATTAGTCTCAGCCTTGGCGAAGATACTGCAGAATGGTCCCTCGGTTAAACAGAAGATAGGGATACATTTCGGCACAAATTGTGCATGACTATCCCTTCGAGGAAACTGCGGAGGACACAGACATAATGGTCTAGCGGATCACGTAGACCCTGACTAACTCGCTTCTTTCAGCATGTCCTAGTGCCAAGCAAAGGGGTAAACAGCTACCGCCATGGTGGACCCCAGAACTGGTTGGTATAAGGTAGGACTGCAGAAAGCTCTTCAACAGGGCGAAAGCCACAAGGGCAGCAAACGATTGCTACATCTACAAGGCTGAGCTAAGAAAATAGAAGGGCGTGCTGAGAAAGGCTCAGAACAAATCCTGGGTGGATTTCTGCAGCTCTATGGAGGATACATCTGAGGCCTCTAGGCTAAGGAAGATTGTGTCCTAGAGACCTATTGCGGTGGGGTATATTCAAAAATCAGAGAATGCATGGACAATGTCTAGTGAGGAAACACTTGAACTACTCCTTGACTCACATTTCCCGGGAACCAACGGACAACGTGGCGCCAGCAGAGGTTGTCACTGATATGCATTCGTTGGTGATTATTGGGGGAAATTGTGTCTGAGTCGAAAATCCTTTGTGCAATAAAAACTTTCGACTCCTTTAAGTCGTTAGGCCTTGATGATTTATTACCGGTTGAATTTCTTGCTGTGTCCGACTGACTGGCTCCTTAGGAGCTTGGGAGATATGCTCTGCTTGTAACAACATGTCATATTGGGTTGCCCAAAAAGTAATTGCGGATTTCTCATATAGTCGGCGTTGACAATTTTTTTAACAGCTTGTGACTCTGTAAGTGCATTCTTTCATCTGTCAGTTATCAGCTGTTACTTTATGCTTGCTTTAGAAAAAAAATGTAAAAAAAGTATATTTGATTAAAGTTCATTCTAAGTTCTATTAAAAATGCATTTACTTTCTTTTAAAAAATCCGCAATTACTTTTTGGGCAACCCAATATATACATGGAGGGAGATGAAGGTCATTCTCATTTCAAAAGCAGGAAACCCTACCACACGAAGGCGAAATATTTTCGCCTTATTAGTCAGTCATCCTTTATGCGAAAGATTCCTGAGAGGTTGATATAATCATATCTTAGGGCAAATATCCGTGGAGATCGTTTGTATCGGCAACAGCATGCTTATAGTAAGGGCAAGTCCACTTAAACAGTCCTTCACGATCTAGTTGGCTATATAGAGAGTCCTCTCGCTGTTAAGGAATATGCAATGGTAGCCTTTCTTGACATTGAGGGTGCTTTCAATAATGTAAAACGGATATCATCCATGAAGGAGCTGGACTTTATAGGCATTAACACTACCGTAAGAAAGTTTTTCAATAACTTACTTACTAAAAAAATGTGTTACGGCAGGCCTAGCATTTGTAGATTTGAAAGATGGGTCAGTAGAGGAACACCTCAAGAAGGTGTACTGTCTCCTCTACTTTGGAACATAACCGTTAAAAATATATTATTGTCTCTGAAAGAAAAATGTATGAAAGTTGTCGCGTATGCTGATAACGTGGCGATTGCGGTTAGGGGAAAGTTTCCCAGCACTCTAAGAGATATACTACAGGAAGCTCTACGTGCCACAGTATATTGGGCTACAGATAGCGGTCAAGGTATAAATCTGTGCAAGACAGAAGTAGTTCTTGTCAGTAGGAGATACAAGTTAACTACATTGGCACCTGTCTCCTTGGGTCTCCTTGGGAGAGAATATTCAATTTAATGAATGAGCAAAATACCTGGGTGTTTTGCTAGACAGGAAATTGAACTTCAAATCCAACATTTTGGAAAGGACAAGAAGGGCAAATCTTGCCCTATACACCCGAAGAGCCATTGGCAAAAGCTAGGGGGTTTCAACCGCGTGGGTGTTTCGATAGAGAGGAAATTTAACTTCAAATCCAACATTTTGGATAGCGCAAGAAAATCAACTCTTGCCCTTTACACCGTCAAGAGAGCTATTGTCACTAGTTGGGGGGTTAAAGCCGCATGGGCAAGTTCTCTTAAACCCTGCAGTTGTCAGATCTATAATGGTATATGGTGTTATGGCCTGGTGGACGGTACTACAAAAGTCCACCTACTGTTCAATACTCAGCCGGATCCAAAGGATAGCTTGTTTGTGCATAGCAGTCGCACTGAGGACAACACTATCAGACGCCTGAATTTAATGCTACTACTTATTCCTCTAGACATCGTGGGTACGCAAATTGCTGCGACCACTGCCATGAGGCTAAGGGAGCTTTCTGTTTGGGCATGTGGCGGCTACGGATACTGTGTTTTCCTTGATACAATGCCTGATGTTCCACATTTCCATTACACACTGCCTGAGCCGCTTTTTGATAAAAGGTACTGTGCCACTATTCCTGACAAAACCCATTGGAACTACAATATCCCTGCTATTAGAAGTTATATAGACTTTTATACAGATGGTTCCCAACTAGACAACCAGATGGGCTTTGGGGTGTACTCTGAAGAACTTGGACTGATCATATCGAGAAGATAACCTGACCACTGCTCTTTTTGCCCTATCAAGCGGAGAACTTGGGAATTTAAGAATGTCATAACGACGATTGAAACTAACATCTTCTCAGACAGTCATTAAATCCTTGGAGAATTATTTTCTGAATTAAAGAACCGCCCTCGACAGTCGCAGATCTCCCAACGAGATGGCTATTCAATATTCACCTGTTCTGGGTTCCGTGTCACAGATATATCCCAGAGAATTGTAAAGCGGGCGATACTAGACATTACCTTATATATTCTTGGTGAGTTGGAATGTGTGGATATGCCTCTAGCGACATGTAAGCTAAGTCTTCAGGATCAGGCCCGAAGGACAACGAATGGTAGATGTTCACTAGCGTGGTTTTATCCCAAAGGGAAAAAGATCGATGTCGACTATTTTTTGGCGTCATCCCAAAATTTAAACAGAATTGGAAGAGCTTAACACGTGCCGCTACAGCCTCAAAGTTTTGATAATCTCAACTTTTTGGCTATTTGGCGACTTTGGGCACTTTGGGGACGTTTCAGAAAAGTCCCCAAAGTCGCCAAATAGCCAAAAAATTGAGATCGAAAAAAATGGAACATTTGAGAGGGATGACGCCTAAAAATAATCGACGTCGAACTTTTTTCATTTGAGTTAAAACCACCCTAGTGAACATCTACCATTCGTTATTATCGGGCCTGATCCTGAAGACTTAGCTTACATGTCGCTTGAGGCATACCCACAGATCTCAGAAATGTCTTAAGCTTTTTGCCCGTGTCATACAAAGTTTGTGATTATGACACGGTCTAAATCGATTTTTTTTCGTGATTATGAAATAGTAAAAATGATCTCTACCTTAATTACAAACATCAACACAAGGGAAACCTTGCATGTTTTTAGGGACATTGACTTCATTATCTCGAATTCAATACTACTTACGTTCTTCCTTATTGAACATAAAATGTTAAAAAGAGAATGACCTGTAATTTGAAATATGACACGGGCAAATAGCTATATCCGTTTCAGAGATATGGGTCGCCGAAATCCCTAAAATATATAAAAACAAGTAAAAGCGTGCTAAGTTCGGCCAGGCCGAATCTTATATACCCTCCACCACGGATCGTATGTGTTGAGTTCTATGCGCGGTATGTCTTTTTAGGCAAACAAAGAATATTGAATAAGAATGGTTAAGCTATTGGAGCTATATCAAGTTATAGTCCGATTCGGACCACAAATGATTGCTGAACATTGTAGACGTCATTGTGTAATATTTCAGTTCAGTCGGATAAGAATTGCGCCTTGTAGGGGCTCAAGGGGCTCGGAAGATCGGTTTATATGGGAGCTGTATCAAGCTATTGATCGATTCAGACCATATAAGACACGTCTGTGGTAGGTCATGAGTTGTACAAAATTTCTGCCAAATCGGATGAGAATTGAGTCCTCTAGAGGCTCAAGAGTTCAAGATCCCAGATCGGCTTATATGCCACCTATATCAGGTTATGTACCGATTTGCACCATACTAAGCACAGTTATTGGAAGTCATAACAAAACACCTCGTGTGAAATTTCAGCCAAACCGAATGATAATTGCGCGCTCAATTGGCTCAAGAAGTTAAGATCCATGATCGGTTTATATGACAGCGATACCAGATTATGAACCGATTTGAATCATACTTAATACAGGTATTGGAAGTGATACCAAAACACCATGTGCAAAATTTCAGTCAAAACGGACGAGGATTGCGCCCTCTAGAGGCTCAAGAAGTCAAGACTCAAGATCGATTTATATGGCAGCTATATCAAAACATGGACCGATTTGGCCCATTTATTGGGTTGCCCAAAAAGTAATTGCGGATTTTTCATATAGTCGGCGTTGACAAATTTTTTCACAGCTTGTGACTCTGTAATTGCATTCTTTCTTCTGTCAGTTATCAGCTGTTACTTTTAGCTTGCTTTAGAAAAAAAGTGTAAAAAAAGTATATTTGATTAAAGTTCATTCTAAGTTTTATTAAAAATGCATTTACTTTCTTTTAAAAAATCCGCAATTACTTTTTGGGCAACCCAATACAAGGGATTTTCACAACTTTGAGGCCCCGACAGCACATGTTAACATCTTCCAACTGTGCTCAAATTTTGAAAAACTTAAAATCTAACTAAATGAAATATTTTAGGTGGTGCCGCCAAAAAAAAAAAATATTTAAAACCACCCTAATGTGCAGAAAGAGGGGTTGTGTGCATTCCCAAATTATGTGACCTAATCTACACTTGAAGATGTTTACCGCTTTGCTATCACTGGCTAGAACAGACATCTCAGTCAATTTGTTCGTTATGATAGTTCACTGTCTAATCCGAAAACATGCTGTAGACTGAAAATTGCCAGTAACCGCTTTAGTCGAAGATGTGAGGACGTTTAAGACGTCCTGGAAGTAGAAACTATAGAGGATGAGAACATTCTCATGTTTTTGGGCTTTTTAAAGCGATCTGGATGGTTCAACGGTAGGAACTAGTAGGCATCTGCCTTCTCCTGTCCCTGTGGTATCACAATGGACCGGCAGGAATGTTAAACATTTAGTTGGGGTAGGCTTCTCGACATTCGTACCGATGATGGTCCAGTCTAACTATTGGGTTGTCCAAAAAGTAATTGCGGAGCTTGACAGCTTGTGACTCTGTAATTGCATTCTTTCTTCTGTCAGTTATCAGCTGTTACTTTTAGCTTACTTTAGAAAAAAAGTGTAAAAAAGTATATTTGATTAAAGTTCATTCTAAGTTTTATTAAAAATGCATTTACTTTCTTTCGATGAAGTCGAGTGCGAGGCACTGCTGCCATCGGCACAGTCTTGGATTGACGGGACCCTAGTATTGCCATCTGGAAGATCATGTTACACGGATGGATCAAAGCTAGAGGACAAAGTGAGCCTGGGGGTTTACATTGAGAACCCAGAGACTGAGATCTGTTTTAGACTGCCTGTCCATAATACGGTCCTGCAGGCAGAGATCCGAGCGATCAGGGAATGCGGGAGTTGGTGTGGTGCTAACGCGTAGAGTGTGCACATCTTTACCGACAGTAAAATTGCCATAAGGGCAATAACAACCAGGACGGTAAGCTCACGAACAGTCTTGCAGTGTAAGAAGAAGATTAACGCATTCTCTGAGGATGGCAAAATCCACATCGTTTGGGTTCCGGGCCATAACGGAGCAACGGGAAATGAAAGGGCAGACGATTTGGCGGTGAAGGCCAGAGGACTGCCGTCAATAAGCTTGGTTAACCCGAAGCCTTTCGTGTCGATGCAGTCCGAGTCAAGGGAGTAGGCGACGAATGCGCATGCAACACTGTGGAACAGCGAAGAGGTCGGTAGGACGGCCCAAATCCTATGGGGGCATCCAGATCTTGAGAAGACGAGGCTATTACTGAAAGGAAGCAAGAAGGAGGTCAGTATAGCTATTGGTTGGTCTACGAGTTCGCTTATGTAAAATTGGTGCGGCAAGTGATATGATGTGTAGGGCATGCGGGGATGTAGATGAGATGTTGGAGCATTTCCTTTGTCATTGCTCGGCTTTCGCGTCCAACAGATACCGGTAGTTAGGTGGAGACACAATATCAGACATGAACCAATTTAGGGGAGTGGTGTTGAAAACAATTAAGGATTTTTTAAGTAGCACGGAATTCCTAACTTAAAATTTTCTTTTTAAAGGTTACTCTATAGTTTTTAGAGCGCACAACAAGTCGATTACTGGCTTAATCGGCTTGTTGTGCGCTGCACCTTCTTTTCAATCTAACCTAACCTAAATTGTAGTAAGAAATCGATCTCTTAGGCAGATATTAGGTTGCCCAAAAAGTAATTGCGGATTTTTTAAAAGAAAGTAAATGCATTTTTAACAAAACTTAGAATGAAATTTAATCAAATATACTTTTGTTACACTTTTTTTCTAAAGCAAGCTAAAAGTAACAGCCGATAACTGACAGAAGAAAGAATGCAATTACAGAGTCACAAGCTGTGAAAAAATTTGTCAACGCCGACTATATGAAAAATCCGCAATTACTTTTTGGGCAACCCAATATATCCAATTCGGACCGATCGGGATCATATTTTCAAGTATATCCGAGCGGATATCCGAGCGGATATACTTGAAAATATGATCCCGATCGGTCCGAATTGGATATATTGGGTTGCCCAAAAAGTAATTGCGGATTTTTCATATAGTCGGCGTTGACAAATTTTTTCACAGCTTGTGACTCTGTAATTGCATTCTTTCTTCTGTCAGTTATCGGCTGTTACTTTTAGCTTGCTTTAGAAAAAAAGTGTAACAAAAGTATATTTGATTAAATTTCATTCTAAGTTTTGTTAAAAATGCATTTACTTTCTTTTAAAAAATCCGCAATTACTTTTTGGGCAACCTAATATCTGCCTAAGAGATCGATTTCCTGATTGGGGGTCTTAAATGTATATAATGCTCATTTATTTCGAATACATGGGTATATGAAAAGGCGTGTTGGAGTAGGCCTATCAACATCCATACCGAATGTAGTCTAGATCAGACTTTCGTTTTGATATGTCCCTTTCCCCTTTGCCATATTGAGTTTCCTTTTTCCCACGGATTAACTTGACTTTCTTATCAAAAGCAATTGAAGTAATTACTGCATCCTTTGGGGTATGTCCCAATTCATATTAAATACATCATTTCGAAACTTCCGCAAAGGATGTTGAAGGGAAAGAAGAATTTTGTCCCAACTCTATGGATACATCTTAAAATTCACACTGCCTTATGCTCGCACTTAGACGAGAGAAAGGCTCTTCATATCTAAAAGAAGGAGATTATCATGAAAATTTCACACTTACGGAAACTGGTTTTTCAAAAATTTTCCACACCACACACAACAAAGGCATTGTGGTAAATGCCTACACAAAGGCATCAAAAGAAACTGACAATGGAACATTTTCTTCATACTACTTGTACGCAGCACCAAACAAAAACATCAGCTCCAAACGGATTTGAAGCCACACCAAGCAACCCAAAATTTAACACTTCTAACCTGCCACGCATTCACACACACACACATACACACACTCACAGCCATGCACAACATTCCTACAAAGACATTTCACAGATTGGCGGTTTACAAAAGGAAACGGAAGCAAGCGATAAGTTCTCTTTTTCTGCAATTTTACTCACTTGCCACACATGTGTGTGAGGGTGTGTGGGTGTGTGTGTGTGTGTTATAATGGTTCTGAATGTGTTGGTAGTTGGTTGATGTGATCTCATATGCATTCTTCACGTAATTTTTTAATGAAAAACGTCTGCCAGTGCAAAAGTAGCGGAGCCATAAAAAACTCAACCCATTATCCTATTTCACAGTGCCGCGTTTTTTGTTTCGCTTGTTGGTTTTAATGACTTTTCTCTTCCCCCATTTTCCCTTCTCACCGCCACCACCATTAAAGTAGGAAAATATGCATATGAGCATGTGGAAAGTGAGATTTTTTTCTTTGTTCTTTGCCAAAGAAAATCATAAATTTCAACAAGTTTGTTTGAGGAAGGAAGAATTTTTCTTTTACGATGGCGCTTACATTGTTGTGAAAACTCTTAAATTGGCTTATTTTTGTGGGGGCGAAGGTTGCAGAAATATGATAATGTGATAACCAAGTCTATATTGAGATAATATTTTGGCTGGAAATTGTTTGGGGAAATTTATATTGTCTTCAAACCCATCGATTGTGGAATTTTATTGAAAATTACCCCCGTAAATGTGCTGTGCAAACAAAAATATAGGTAAAGTGAAACCGAAGCGTAAGAAGTAAGATGACACTTTAAGTTATTGCACTGAGACCTGTGACAAAAGTGAAGTTATGTTGATGGGACGAAATCTGATTTAACTTGAGGATATAGTAAGCAAAGTACATGGCAATCTTGGCTCTTCATCAATTGCCGCTCCGATTTTTCATAGGTGAGCTCGTAGTCTTTGTGTCCCATTATGATACCAATAGCTATACTGACCTCCTTCTTGCTTCCTTTCAGTAATTGCCTCGTCTTTCACAATCCCCCCATAGGATATTCACGATCCCCCCATAGGATATTCGCCGTCCTACCGACCGTTTCGCTGTTTCACAATGTTGCATGCGCATTCGTCGCCCACTCCCTTAACTCGGTCTGCGTCGACCCGAAAGGCTTCGGGTTAGCCAAGTTAATTGACGGCAATCCTCTGGCCTTCACCGCCAAATCGACTGCACTTTCATTTCCCCTCACTCCGTTATGGCCCGGCAACCAAACGATGCGGATTTTGCCATCATTAAGAGAAGGCGTTAATCTCCTTCTTACACTGCAGGACTGTTCGTGACCTTATCGTCCTGGTTGTTATTGCCCTTATGGTAATTTTGGTGTCGGTAAAGACATTCACACTCGACGTCCTCATGTTAGCACCACTCCACTTCACGCATTCCGTGATCGCCCGGCTCTCCGCCTGCAGGACCGTATTATGGTTAGGCAGTCTAAAACAGATCTCAGTCCCTGGGTTCTCAATGTAAACCCCCAGGCCCAGTCTGTCCTCTAACTTTGATCCATTTGTGTAACATGATCTTCCAGATGGCAACACTAGGGTTCCGTCAATCCAAGACTGTGCCGAAGGCAGCAGTGCCTCGCACTCCACTTCAAGGTTCATCTCAGGTATCCGATCGGAAACCTCTTCCTTTCCTTCTAGTTTTCCTATTGTCGCCTCGATTACACCGCGATGGTATGAGCTGCTCCCATCCTCAATCCATTCTCCTATCGCCTTAAGTCTCATAGCCGTAGTGGCTGCCTCACACTTAATCTGTATGGCAATGGGTCGGATATCTAGAATAGTTTCCAGTGCCCTAGGGGGCGTGGTCCTCATCCCTCCGCCTATGCCATATATGTATGGTCCTTATGTTGCCCTTTTTCTCCATAGCAGTCCACCAAACAACTGAGACATAAGTAAGTATTGGTCTAATCACGCTCCTGTAGAGCCAGTGGACTATCCTAGAATTCAGGCTCCATTTCGAGCCTACGACCCGTTTACATAGTGCCCAACATATGTGAGCCTTCTCAGTACGCTCCTGAATGTGACGCTTCCAATTCAGTTTCCAGTCCAAGATCACACCTAAGTATTTGACCTTGTCAGATATCGAAATCGTCTTATTGAGGAAACGTGGTGCATTAAATTGGTCCACCTTCGTCTTCCTCGTGAACAGGCATATTTCAGTCATCTCTGGGTTAACATTGAGACCTCTGGGTCTAGCCCAGTCATATGCCATATGCAAGACCCTTTCGGCCCTTCTGTATAGCTCGTTCGGATCCTTACCCCTTGGAAGTTTTATAACATCTTCTGAGAAGCAGACGGGTTCAAATCCCTGCTCAGTCAGCATCCGTAACACGTCATTTATGGTGGTCACCCATAGGAGTTTCGATGAAATTCCCCCCTGTGGTGTTCCCTGTACCACTTTCTCCCTTATATTGATGCCATGCGACACTCAATTTATCCACCTGTTCCTTAGCATATGGTTTATCCAGTCTCCAAGAACCGGGTCCATCCGGTACTGGTCTAAGGATTGGATCAGTGTGTCGCTCCGCACATTGTTAAAAGCCCCCTCGATGTCAATGCATACCGCCAGTGTGTACGATTTGGCATCGAAGGATTCTTCTGTTTTATGCACAACCTCGTGCAAGGCAGTCTCCATCGTCTCTTTTCGGTGACATTGTTGACGAGGAGAGGATAGCATGGATGATTCGCCGTTAAAATCGGCCGGACCGTACGGTATCATCCCGGCGCTGTTCCAAGAGTCCCTTAGGGTCACTTTGCCATGGCTGGCACGGATGTTTAGGGTGAGTCTGGTATTGCTCTACATCCCAAGTGCACGGAAAAAGGTCTGGGTGGTGTTTATCCGCACGGCAGGAAAAATAAACCAGAGTACTACAAAGGATTATGGGCCAATCAGTCTGTCATCGGTTTTACTAAAAAACACTGCAAAAACTGGTAGGAGGGACTGACACTGTAGAATTTCAGTGCGGTACAACATGCATTCTTCAAGGAGAGGTCAATGAAAATGACCCCACATGTATTGATATGAGAGGTTAAAATGTCTCTCCAACAGAAGGAGTACACGGTTGCGGCTTTCCTCGATATTGGGAGAAAATTTTAAAAAGGTAAGATAGGGTCGATAGACGCTACCCTCGATTGCACGGGGATCCACTGGAGTATCTCCTAGTAAACGGATATCATGGTTTGCGGTAGAATTATTAACACGGACTTGGTAGATAAAGGGGTTAGAAGGCGGCTGATTAGGGGAACCCCTCAAGGAGAGGTGTTCTCGCCGATTCTCTGAAACGTAGTGATAAACGAAATCCTATTGGATCTCAAGGAAGATGGAGCGAGAGTGATCGCATATGTAGCTGACGTTAATCTATTGATTCGAGGCAGATTTCTGTCCACGATCAGCGAGATTATGAACAGGTCGCTGTGGACGCCACCATAGCGCAGGGGTTAGCGTATCCGCCTATAACGCTGAACGCAAGGGTTCGAATCCTGGCGAGAACATCAGAAAAAACTTTCAGCGGTGGTTATCCCCTCCGAATGCTGGCGACATTTGTGAGGTACTATGCCCCAAAGAGGTTTTGCACTGCGGCACACTGTTCGGTCTATAAAAAGGAGCTCTCTTATCGTTAAGCTAAGTAACTTTTAATCGGACAGCACTCAGTGATGTGTGAGAGGTTTGTCCCAGGTCCTTAGTTGAATGTTCATGGGCAAATTTATACTGTGGAGGCTATTGAGATGAGTTAGGGAAAATGGGCCCAGGACAGACCAACGGAAGGCTCATTCTCTTCACTAGGAGACATAAGATACCGGATTTCAGATTCCCGTCATTCGGCGAGACCACTATGCTGTTGTCAAATGAGGCGAAATATGCATGCCTAGTCCTCGATTCGAAACTGTCTTAGAAAAGGAAAACGGAGGAAACGTGGCGAAAAGCTTCGTGAACCTTCTACTCCTCCTGAAGGATGTTCCGCAGTAAGTGGGGCGAGTCTGCCCGAAGATGATATACTGGATGTATGTGGCCATTGGACAGCTGGTGGAAGACTATGGAGAAGAGTAAACGAACTCAGGAACTTCAAAAGGTGGAAACACTGCATGTGGCGGGATAACGGAGGCGTTAAGAGCCACATCGCAGGCGTGTCTGGTGACAAAGCGGAATTAACAATCTGTTGGGGTTTATATAGGGGGCTGTAGAGTTAAGGCGTCTAGGCTAAGGGAATTTGGCATGCTGAGGGAAGTCAGACACGGCCACTGCTCCATGCTGGACGCCATGGCTGCAAGGTGTCGGAAGAGAAGAGTGGAAGTCGGATGCTGTGTTTGAGTTGAATGAGACCTTAGTCTTCACCGACGGCTCCAGTATGAAGTCAGGGGCGGCATAAAGGGGTCTATTCAGAGACACTCGATATCGGTGGGTCGGCGAGACTTTCGGATAAGTGTACGATTTTTTTCGGACCTGTGCTATTACACTGGCCCCAAAAGAGATCAGGTGGATGGGCAAATCACCTGTGAAAATCAGAGCATGTATGTGAACAGTATGGCGGCCTTGAATTCAAGGATGAAGAGGACGAAGTATGTGGCGGGGTATTTGGGGACCCTGAACGAACTCCTCATGACATTGTGTTGAGCTGGGTTCCCGGACACATTGGTGAGAAGGCGGACGAGTGTGTCAGGTGAGGGTTATCCACTGCAGGCAGACATGTAGTCGGTCTTGTCCACCTTTTTGGCGAACTACTGAACATAGTGGAGAAAATGGTCAGTGCGGAAGCCGTGGCGAGGTGAGAGTTTGTGGCTTATGTTCGGATTACAAGGACCCTCTGGCCAGTTGTTGAGCAGAAGTGGACGAGGAAGTTGATGGTCCGTGATAAAGTATCACAGAGAACGATTGAAGGAGTCATAACCAAACACAGTTTGATAAGCCATATGGCCTCGTGCGTAGGGGTCCTTGGGGACCCTTAACGGACGGGGTGTTAGGGGACCCTTAACGGACTCCTCATGACGTTGTGTTGGGTTCCCGGGCACATCAATAAGAAGGAGGACGAGTGTGTCAGGTGACAATCCCCCACGCAGGCAGACATGTAGCCGGTCCTGCCCACCTGCATAACCGAACATAGTCTGATAGGCCATATGGCCTCTTGCATGGGAGTCCCGCACAACGACTACTGTGGACAAGATGTTTGGGGACATTGAACGGACACCTCTTAAAATTGTGTTGAGCTGGGGACACATCGGTGAGAAGTGTGCTAGGGGAGGATCCTCCACTGCAGACAGACATGCAGACAGTCTTGCCCACCTTCCTTTTGTCGAACTACTGAACATAGTAGAGAAGATGGCCAGTACGGAAGCCGTGGCGAGGTGGGAGTATATGGCTCGTGGTCGCATTGGCTGGACTCTCCGGCCAGCTGTTGAGCGGAAGTCGACGAGGTAGTTGATGGACCGTGATGATGTACCACTGAGTACGATTTTAGGAGTCATAACCGAACACAATCTAATAGGCCGCTTGCATGGGAGTCCCGCACATCGACTGCTGTTGAGGGGGTGTTTGGGGACATTAAACGGACACTGTGTTTGGCTGCGTTCCTGGACACATGGGTGAGAAGTGTGCCAGGAGAGGATCCTCCAGAGCAGACAGATGTGTAGCCGGTGTTGCCCATGTGCCTTTTGTTGAACTTAGTAGAGGAGATGGCCAGGGCGGAAGCCGTGGCGAGGTAAGAATATGTGGTTCGTTGTCGCATTGGCAGGACTCTCCGGCCAGCTGTCGAGCGGAAGTTGACGAGATGGTTGATGCCCCTGATGATGTACCACTGAGTACGAATTTAGATGTCTTAACCGAACACAGTTTGATAGGCCATATGGCCTCGTGCATGGAGGTCCTGCACAACGACTGATGTGGACGGGGTGTTGGGGGACCCTAAAAGGACTCCTCATGACGTTGTGTTGGGTTCCCGGCCATATCGGTAAGAAGGCGGACGAGTGCGCCAGGTGGAAATCCCCCAGGCAGGCAGACATGTAGCCGGTCATGCCCAGATGTATTTTGTGGAAATACTGAACATAATACAGAAGGTGGCCAGTGAGGAAGCCGTAGCGAGGTGAGAGTTTGTGGCTGGTTGTCGGATTGCCAGGACACACCGGCCAGCTTTTGAGCGGAAGTCGACGAGGTAGTTGATGGACCGTGATAATGTTCTACTGAGTGCGAGTTTAGGAGTCTTAACCGAACACAGTCTGATACGCCATATGGCCTCGTGCATGGGGGTCTTGCACAACGACTGCTGTGGACTGGGTGTTTTGGTACCATGAACGAACTCCACATGACGTTGTGTTGGGCTGGATTCCCGGATACATCGGTTAGAAACCGGACGAGTGTACCAGGTGAGAGTCCCCCAGGCAGTCAGACATGCAGACAATCTTTCCCACCTGCCTTTTGTCGAACTATTGAACATAGTAGATAAGATGGCCAGTGCGGAAGCTGTGGTGGATGAGAGTCTGTGGCTTGTTTTCGGATTGCCGCAACACACCGGCCAGCTGTTGAGCGGAAGTCGACGAAGTAGTTGATGGACCGTGATGATGTACCACTGAGTACGATTTCAGGAGTGATAACCGAACACAATCTGATAGGCCGCTTGCATGGGAGTCCGGCACAACGACTGCTGTGGACGGGGTGTTTGGGGACTTGTGTTGGGTAGAATTCCCGGACACATTGGTGAGAAGTGAACAAGGGGAGGCTCCTCCACGGCAGACAGACTTGCAAACAGTCGTTTCTCATAGTGGAGAAGATGGCTAGTGAAGAAGCTGTGGCGAGGTGAGAGCTCGTGTCGGATTGCCACAACACACCGGCCAGCTGTTGAGCGGAAGTCGACGAGGTAGTTGATGGGTACGATTTTAGGAGTCATAACCGAACACAATCTGATAGGCCGCTTGCATGGGAGTCCCGCACAACGACTACTGTGGACGGGGTGTTTGGGACTGTGTTGGGCTGGGTTCCCGGACACATCGGTGAGAAGTGTGCCAGGAGAGGATCCTCCAGGGCGGGCAGACATGTATCCGGTCTTGCCCATGTGCCTTTTGTTCAACGTAGTGCAGGAGATGGCCAGTGCGGACGCCGTGGCGAGATGAGAATATGTGGGTCGTTGTCGTATTGCCAGGGCACTCGGCCCAGCTGTCGAGCGGAAGTTGATGTGGTAGTTGATGGTCTGTGATAAAGTATCTCTGATTACGAATTAAGGAGTCGTGACCGAACACCGTCTGATAGACCACATGGCCGCGCGCATGCGAATCCCTCCCAATGACTACTGTCGACGATATGTTGATGAGGGGGAGATGATCGAAGATCTGCTCTGCTCATGCCTAGATCTGCAGATGCATAGGTTTTCTAACCTTTGGAGGCGGTAGTTCTGCGGTTTCGGTGCCGATGTGTCTCAATCCCTAGATAAGACGGGTTTGATATGATGAGAGACGTGATGAGATCTTCAATACGCTGTCATGCATGCGAAGGCGTCAGCACCAAAACTTGGCACTAAGCGAGTGAATACTTGAGTGAATGTGGACTTTCGCTCCAGGGAAGCACTCGCGTCCTTGACTCCCATGTATATGGCTCATCCGATATACCCTTTTAAGGCTGAGCAGCAACAATTTAGTTGCGATTGTACATTACATTACATTTGTAAGCTGCTGCCTGCCTAGCTGCTGCACTCGCCCTTAAGCCAATTTTATCCACCAAAACCATTTCCCGCTTGTCTTTACCTAGCACAGAATGCTATAAAACATTATGTGTATCAAAGTCTCCTAGTACCAGCAGTAGTACAGCATTCTGTTATTGTTGTTGACCAGAACAGAAGTCCTGTGCTTCGTGTCAGTCGTAACATGTTGCTGTCTGACTGAGAAACATAATTTTTACAGAAGCTGTGAGGTCATCTTGGTATAGGAGACTATAGAACACATCAGATGTTCTATGTGTCTCCAGTATTGGGCAGAAAGTTCCTCATTAGGTAATTTTTTCTTTAAGGGCTTGTCTCAATAAGATCGAAGTTTTAACCTTTTAAAAGTGATCTGGCGGGTTCAACCTTACGAGCATAAAGGCATCTCTCATCTTCTTCTGTCCCTTTGGTATCAAAATTGACTTAAAAGGTATAACTGAGTTGCACCCCTACTCATAAGTTGCCCCTCATTTCTAAACTAACCAAGGCCAACGAAAATGTTTCTTCAAGTTACGCAGCCTAAATGTGTTCTGTGCGTCCGAATAATCCGAATGAGATCCTTATCACCTTAAAGATCCTGTGTATCTAAATCAATTCATAGAATAATTCACTTTCAACAACCATCACACACTCTCCCTCCTGTGTCCTTTTGGCTCAATCAATTAATCAGTGCAGCAATGATGTTCAGAAGTGCTTGTGCGTAACTAAGACTGAAATTCGTTTGGGTGTTTAAACACTCTCCCTACCTACACAGGGCCACCCACTCCACACACAAAGACTCATGCATGAATGTGTTGTGGGTGGATTTGCCAATAAATTGTGTAGTCGGAAGCTTAATTGAAATTTTATGGCTTTTATAAAGTGTCTGTCTTTTTGTCTGTCTGCCTGTGTAATTCTCAAATGGGATTTGGTGCATGTGAGTCTCTTTTTGTTACGTTCATTGGTTGGTTGATTGTTTGGCATGCTCATCAGCTTATCTTGGAGTGTTAGGTTGTTGAGAGAAGACTTTTATAAATTAGCCCCAAAAATTACAAAGCCAATTAAATCCCTGGCAAATGAGTTGGTAAGGGGTTTGTTTTTCAAAAATTGTGAAAGGCAGAAGATTATTTCGAAGTTATGAAGTGAATGGAGTTGCGTTTACTCTCTAAATTGTTTAACATTTGAAGTAGTGCTGCAACCGTGTTTGTCTGTTAGTGGTTAGAGGATGGGAGCAGCTCATACCATTGCGATATAATCGAGGCGACGATAGAAAACCTGGAAGGAAGGGAAGATGTTTCTGATCGGATACCTGAGATGAACCTTGAAGTCGAGTGCAAGGCACTGCTGCCATCGGCACAGTCTTGGATTGACTGAACCCTAGTATTGCCATTTAGAAGATCATGTTACACGGATATATCAAAGCTAGAGGACAGAGTGAGTCTGGAGATTTACATTGAGATCCCAGCGACTGAGATCTATTTTAGACTGCCTGACCATAGTAGGGTCCTGCAGGCGGAGATCCGGGCGATCACGGAATGAGTGAGGTGGTGTGGACGTCGAGTATAAACATCTTTACCGACAATAAAATTGCCATAAGGACAATATCAACCAGGACGGTAAGGTCACGAACACTCTTGCAGTGTAAGAAGGAGATTAACGCCTTCTCAGAGGACGGCAAAATCCGCATCGTTTGGTTGCCGGGCCATAACGAAGTAAGGGGAAATGAAAGGGCAGACGATTTGGCGGTGAATGCCAGACGACTGCCGTCAATAAACTTGGTTAACCCGAAGTCTTTTGGGTCGACGTGGTCCGAGTTAAGGGAGTGGAAGACCAATGCGCATGCAATATTGTGGAACAGCGAAACGGTCGGTAGGATGGCGAAAATCCTATGGGAGGATCCAGGTCGTGAGAAGACTAGGCTATTATTGAAAGGAAGCAAGAAGGAGGTCAGTATAGCTATTGGTATCATAACGGGACACATAGGACCAGGAGCTCACTTATGTAAAATCGGTGCGGCAAGTGATGTAGGGCATGCGGGGAAGATGATGAGACGTTGAATAATATCCTTTGTCATTGCCCGGCTTTCGGTATTGTGTCTACACTTAGGTGTAGACTATCCTAACCTAGTTTTGTTTTTTGGACCTCCGACATTTTTCCTCAATTTGGTATAGATCGGTCCAGATTTGGATATAGCTGTCATATAGACTGATTTCTCGATTTAGGGTTTTGGGCGCATTTATTGTCCGATGTCGCCGAAATTTGGGACAGTGGGTTGTGTTATGACCTTTGACACCCCTCGTCAATTTGGCTCAGATCGGTTCAGATTTGGATATAGCTGTCATATAGACCGATCTCTATATTTAAGATTTTAGGCCCATTAAAGGCGCATTTATTGTCCGATTTTGCTGAAATTTGGGACAGAAAGTTGTGTTAGGTCCCTAGACATCCTTCATCAATTTGGCTCAGATCGGTTCAGATTTTGATATAGCTTCCATATAGACCCATCTCTCGATTTAAGGTCTTAGGCTCATAAAAGCCACATTTATTATCCGATTTTGCTGAAATTTGGGACAGTGAGGTGTGTTAGGCCATTGGACATCCTTCTTCAATATGGTCCAGATCGGTCCAGATTTGGATATAACTGCCATATAGACCGATCCGCCGATCTAGGGTCCTAGGCCCATAAAAGCTACATTTATTAGCCGATTTTGCTGAAATTTGGGACAGTGAAGTGTGTTAGCCCATTCGACATCCTTCTTCAATATGGTCCAGATCGGTCCAGATTTGGATATAGCTGCCATAAAGATCGATCTCTCGATTTAAGCTTTTGTGCACATAAAAGGCGCATTTATTGTTCGATATCGCCGAAAATTAGGACAGTGAGTTGTGTATTTCTGCAAAATGGCCTAGATCGGTTCAGATTTGGATATAGCTGCCATATAGACTGATCTCTCGATTTAAGGTTTTGGGGCCATTAAAGACGCATTTATTGTCCGAGGTCGCCGAAATTTGGATCAGAGAGTTAAGTTAAGCCCCTTGAGGTACTTCTGCAATATGGCACCGATTGGTTCAGATTTGGATATAGCTGCCATATAGACCGAACTCTCAATTTAAGATTTTGGGCCCATTAAAGACGCATTTATTGTCCGATATCGTCAAAATTTGAAACAGTGAGTTTTGTTAGGCCAGTCGACATCCCTCGTTAATTTGGCTCAGATCTGATCAGATTTGGATATAGCTGCCATAAAGACCGATCTCTCGATTTAAGGTTTTGTGCACGTAAAAGGCGCATTTATTGTTCGAAATCGCCGAAATTTGGGACAGTGAGTTGTCTTTGAGCCTACGACGCCTTTCTTTAATTTGGCCCTGATTGGATCAGATTTGGATATAGCTGCCATATAGACCGATTCCTCGATTTTAGATTTTAGGCCCATAAAAGGCGCATTTATTGTCCGATATCGCCGAAATTTGGGACAGTGAGTTAAGTTAAGGCCCTTGACATACTTGTGCGATATGGCACCGATCGGTTTAGATTTGGATATAGCTGCCATATAGACCGATATCTCGATTGATTTAAGGTTTTGGGCCCATAAAAGACGCATTAATTGTCTGATGTCGACGAAACTTGGGATAGTGAGTTGTGTTACTCCCTTCCACATCCATCTTTAGTTTGGCCCAGATCGGTTTAGATTTGGATATAGCTGCCATATAGACCGATATCTCGATTTAAAGTCTTAGTCCCATAAAAAGCGCATTTATAATCCGATTTCGCTGAAATTTGACACAGTGGCTAATATTAGGCTTTTCGACATCCGTGTCGTATATGATTCAGATCGGTATATTTTTTGATATAGCCACTAAAAAGATCAATATTTTGTTATGCACAATTGAACAATGACTTGTACTTATTAGTATTGGATTCAAGTCGGAGCATGTTTCGATATAGCTGCTATGGGGCATAAGGTATGCATTTTTGAAGAAATGTGGCTTACATATATACCCTAAGTGGTGGGTATCCAAAGTTCGGCCCTGCCGAACTTAATGCCTTTTTACTTGTTAACATTAGAAACCTTCCCTGCACTTATTTTAATGGGAAAATCTTCTTAAAATTAAAATCCAAACCAAAGTTTACCTCATTTCATGGCACAATTTAACCCATTTGACTATTCCGCAATGTTTATTGAGTGCCAACAAAAGCCATAATGCATTGAGGTGGTAAATTTTACTCTAATATTTATGGTCGGTATCGATACTAAGTGCCAAAATAAATCCCAACCAACATCTTGGCTACCATACTCATTTTTCCTACAACAGACAATAATCTTTTGTAGGCTCTTTCACAACGTTGTATAGATGGAACAAAGGCGTGTGTGTTCGGCCAAGAATAACTTTCATGTTCGGAGTGTTAAAAGCTTTTAGCCCTAATGAAAATGGTAGTATAACGCATTTAACAACAATAAGGCTTTTAATAAATGCTACTTATAATGCTATTAATCGACATTATCGATAGAGCTCGGGCAGAAAAAAGCAAAGGAGCCCAACATTTAATGAATGCCAGGCCACCTTCAACGAATGAATAGTCAAATATCTATAATCGTCCAATGCAGCCCTCTTTGCACCCTCCTTGTGAGGGAATATGCTTGAAAGCCTATCTAAGGCTAATGAAATGTTAAATGTGCCTTTATTCTTTATTCATTGGCTGATGGCGGCTCTATGTTATTTCCTAATGAACTTCAAAAGAACTCAATTTGATGCAAAATTTCTAAGGCATGTGAACCCAAGCCAATGAATAGAGAATGAATATTTGAGTAGCAGATTAAAATCGACTTAATGTAGCAATTTTATGTGTGTTCTATTGCTTTGAGCTTGACTAAAATTCAAAGAGCAACACAAGACTTAATTGGAAATTTGCTAACATTTAAAATAATTGCTCATTTGGCTAGAAAAATTTCTTAAGGCATTAAATTTAAGCGATAAGATCTTTAAGTTTAATTTGAATGAAATAATTGGGGCAGTTATTTTCATACC